>NC_068410.1:15661347-15969983 GCF_023724105.1 Carassius gibelio | reverse complement strand
AAATAGTCCAAAACAAACACTGACAATCAGAAACCAGGTAAGGAATCCAAACCTGAACTGTGTATGGGAACTGGGTGCATCAAAAAGAAGAAAACGAGATTAAATAAATAAAAAGGGCATGAAAACTAGGCATGACTAGAGCAAAAGAGTCTTAAGGGCAGTAGTGAAATGGATGGTAGCCAAACACACTGACAGAGAAGCACAGAAAGAGAGAAGCATAAGTTGTAAAGAAAATCAATGTGAAATTGAGAGACAGGTTTGTGTGAGGAGAGCTGAAGCACTAATTAGAATGAGGTGCAGCTGTAAGTGAAATTAACAATTTAAGACATAACACAACAAAAGGGCTGATGATCAAACCAGCGTTCAGAAAGGACCCCCCGGTGCGTTCCCTAGTTCTCTGAACTGCTTCCCTGGCCCTCCTTGAGGTCTGCCGGCATCGATTGATAAATGCCTGAACTGAAGGAACAGCAGCTTCGGAACTCTGTGAAGGAAACAGAGGGGGTTGATATCCGAGAGAGCAAAAAAAAAGGAGGTAATCCAGTAGATGACACCGGCAATGTATTGTGCGCATACTCAACCCACGTAAGCTGCTGGCACCAGGATGAGGGATTGTGCAAAGCCAGACAACGAAGGGTCCTCCCAAGGTCCTGGTTCTCACGCTCGGTCTGGCCGATGGTCTGTGGGTGGAATCCTGACGACAGGCTAGCGGTAGCACCAAACTGTCGATAGAACTCCCTCCAGAAGTAGGATAAAAACTGGGGTCCCCAGTCAGAAACCACGTCCTCCGGAAGACCATGGATCCGAAAGACGTGGTCCACGACCGTCCGTGCAGTCTCCCTGGCAGAGAGAAGTTTAGGGAGAGGGATAAAGTGAACCGCCTTGGAAAAGCGGTCCACTATATTTAGGACAACCATATTGCCACTTGACCACGGTAAACCAGACACAAAGTCCAGCACAATATGAACACATATACAAAACCCCGCTTCCATGCATGGCCACCAAAAATGCTGACGAATGGCAGCCAATGTTCTAATGTTCTCCTCACTCCTGGGTGACAGACTAGTTTGGAGACGTGACCCCACTCCAGAACCTCTGGCCGAACCGACTGCAAAACAAATGGCAGACCCACCAGGCCCCCCTCCAGCATCTCTGCCTTCGACTGAGCCAGCCTGACATGCTCCTCGATGCCTCGGATCCCACCACACAACCAGGTGAAAGAATAGTGTCTGGTGGAGTTGCGTCCACTGGAGCTGTGAACTGACGGGAGAGTGCGTCAGGCTTAATGTTTTGGAGACTGGTTGGTAAGACCAAGGTAAAATTTAAGTGACCAAAGATAAGTGCCCAACGAATTCCTTCCTGGAATTCAGTCATTTGGCGGATTGCATATATTCCAAGTTCCGCTGGTCGTTCCAGACCAGAAACAGCTCCACCGAGCCCTCCAACCAGTGGCGCCACTCCCCCAAGGCCAGGCGGACAGCCAGCAACTCACAGTTGCCGATGTCGTAGCTCCATTCTGTGGGGGACAATCGGTGTGAAAAATAAGCTCAATGTATTTTATTCAAAGTAATTTATTGTCAGGAAGGGATCGTTGAGATAAAACTGCTCCAACACCTACCTCTGACACATCAACCTCCACAATAAATTACTGGGTAGGGTCCGGAGTTATTAAAATAGATGCAGATGAAACTGCCTTTTAAGTTCATCAAAGGCTGCCTGAGCAGCTAAGGACCAGCAAAACTGTTTCTTTGTGGAGGTTAATTCTGTCAGAGGAGCCGCCACCTGGCTGAAATTATGGATAAACTGCCTGTAGAAATTAGCAAATCCAATAAAACTGCCATGTGTATGCCAGTCAGAGATGGCCCCTACCTTTCGCAGGATCCAAGCAGATCCCCTCCACCGAGATGATGTGGCCCAAGAACGGAACTGACTGGTTGTGGAAGTAACACTTCTCCACTTTAGCAAACAGTTGGTTGTCTAGAAACTGCTGCAGCACTCTCATGACGTGCTGAGTGTGTACCTGGAGTTAACGAGAAAAAATCAGGATGTCACCCAGATACACAAAGACAAATTTGTTGATCATGTCTCTCAGCACATCATCGACGAGCACCTGGAAAATGGCCGGGGCATTAGTCAAATCGAAGGGAAGGACTAGAGCTGCAACTAACGATTATTTTTTTCTGTTGACTAATCTAAAGATAATTTTTTCGATTAGTCCACTGTTCTAATGATTATTTTTATTTCAATAAATAATTAATCTAATGTTCTTTTTTGATTAGCTAATGAATCCTTTGGATAACTTTACAAAAAAATATAAGTACAACTTCTAATATAATATTTCAACCTTTATTCATTTTCAACCAATGTGGTTGAAGTTTTTACAGTATACAAAAATAAAGAGGTAAAGAAAATTATTCACGCTCAAGTTCGTTATTTCCAATGTAGGTGCTCATAATGGAAGCGACGCGGTTGCGACGCGCACACGAAAACAGGCACGTCCGCACCGCATCAAGTTAAAAACATCTCAACTTTTCAGATTGCCGCAAGCGCCATATGTGAACGGCCCCTAACACGTGTTAAAAACCCGTGCCAACACAGACTTACTTTATTTTTTATTTTATCCCTACTTCAGCTGCTACGGGTGATCATACCAACTTCTTTACAAGAATATCAGAATCATGCATTGAGCAAGTCTGCATTTATTAGACACTTAATAATATCACATCAGTTTGTACTTTTACAATCGCTGACTCTGCTGCGGTCTCAGTCTGAAGATCACAGGCATCCAGTATGGTTTTCTGGCCTTGACCCTTATGCACAGAGATTGTTCCAGATTCTCTGAACCTTTGGATTATATTATGCACTGTAGATGATGATAACTTCAAACTCTTTGCATTTTTTTTTCTCTGAGAATCTCTTTCTGATATTCCACTATTTTTCTCCGCAGCATTGGGAGAATTGGTGATCCTCTGCCCATTTTGACTTCTGAGAGACACTGACACTTCGAGAGGCTCTTTTTATACCCAATCATGTTGCCAACAGACCTAATAAGTTGCACATTGGTCCTCCAGCTGTTCCTTATATGTACATTTTACTTTTCCAGCCTCTTATTGTCCCCTGTCCCAACTTGGGAATGTGTAGCTCTCATGAAATGCAAAATGAGCCAATATTTGACATGACATTTCAAAATGTTTCACTTTCAACATTTGATATTACTCACAATTTGTACAGTGCCCCAACTTTTTGGAATCAGGGTTGTAATTGCATTATGCATTTTAGTTGCTATTAAACAATTTGTCAATTCATGCATCTAAAGCATTTGTGCCCTGTGATTATTTATTATCTATATTTATTATTACTGTACATATGCAAATATCTGGATCTTAAAACAACGTGTAATAGCTAATATTAGTGCATATTAGTCAAATACGAAATCCTAATTTCAAGTTTTAAATCTCTCCCAGCCAAATTATTTATTTTCTAAAAAAAAAAAAAAAATCAAATACATTTTTGATGTTTTTTGCCTTTACTACTATAGGACAGTGTAGCAGAGACAAGAAGAAAGTGGGAGAGAGATAGTGGGGTGGGAAAGGTCCTCGAGCTAGGATTCAAGCTCTGAAATGCAACGTGTGACATGTTGGCATACTATTGTTGCCCACTAAAGTGGAATCAGTTTCACAGCATTCCAGTAATTACCAAATAATTTCAGTAAACGATCCCAACAAATGTGAACATTACGGACCACTGAACACTGTTCTGCAGTGTGTGTTCCATTCAGCTCAAAGCCGGAAGGTGCTCTTGTGCAGAAATTCCTAAACATACTAATAACAGTAATAACTTATGACGTGCCAAAAAATTCCTGAACAAAGGCATCCAGCTATCGTTGTGTACAGTACTTCACAAATGTTATGGCTTATGTGTGTTTTGCAAGTAATTTCTGGGCAATAAAGTAACTGAATAATGCAGTACTAACTGAATTATAATTTTTGTCTGCCTTATTCTGTGATTAAAATAAAAGAAAAAAAGTAGTATATGAACAAATAATAAAATGGCATTAGAAAAATATAGGAATTTTTTTTTAATGGGCGGTATGACCAAAAAACTATATCATGTTTTTTTCAAGATGTTCCTGGTTTCACTGTATATTCTGTTTTTAATTTTTATTAAAAAAAAATAATAATAATTTATGCATGACCGGGTGTTAACTAACGTGCGTGGTCGGTGTTAGCCTGCTTGAATACGTTCAAGAGCAGGACAGCGGTCCCACTGAAACTCTTTCAGTGTCTCCTGGGGTATATGGTGGTCACAGCGGTCGGCCTATTACATATGAGACTGCTCCAGCACTGGCTTTATGGCTGAGTCCCGAGGTGGGCATGGAAGCGTGGCACTCACCGGGTCCAAGTTACACCGGCCTGTCGCCAAACCCTCACTCCGTGGTCAGATCTTGCATTCCTCTGGGCAGGGGTGCCCCTAGAGCAGATCTCCAGGCATGCTGTGGTTTACACGGATGCCTCCACCACCGCCTGGGGGGCCACGTACAACGGGCATGCAGTCTCAGGGGTTTGGATGGGCCCGCAGTTGCAGTGGCACATCAATTGCCTATAGTTGTTAGCAACGCACCTTGCCTTGAACCATCTCAAAGGTCTCTTACGAGGCAAGCCTGTGCCTGTGTCCGATTGGACAACACTGCGACTGTTGCGTACATCAATCGCCAAGGTGGTCTGCACTCTCGTTGCATCTCGCAACTCGCCCGCCACCTCCTCCTTTGGAGTCAGAAGGTTCTGAGGTCACTTCGTGCCGTTCACATTCCAGGCCTGCTCAGTCGTACAGCCGACGAGCTGTCTTGAGCAATGCTCCCGGGAGAATGGCGACTCCATCCCCTGACGGTCCAGCTAATTTGGAGGCGGTTCAGAGCCGCTCAGGTAGACCTGTTTGCTGCTCCAGAGACCTCTCACTGCCAGGTTTTCTACTCCCTGACCGAGGGAACTCTCGACACGGACGCACTGGCACACAGCTGGCCGCGGGACCTACGCAAGTATGCGTTTCCCCCAGTGAGCCTTCTCGCACAGACATTGTGCAAAGTCCGGGAGGACGAGGAGCAAGCCTTGCTAGTAGCGCCATATTGGCCTACTCAGACCTGGTTCCCCGAACTAGTGCTCCTCTCGACAGCCCCTCCTTGGCCGGTTCCTCTGAGGAGGGATTTACTGACTCAGAGACGGGGCACCATTTGGCACCCGTGTCCAGACCTTTGGAAACTCCATGTTTGGTCCCTGGACGGGATGCAGAGGTTCTAGGTGACCTACCCCAAGAGGTAGTGATCACCATCACTTCGGCAAGAGCACCATCTACGAGACACGCCTATGCCTTGAAGTGGAACCTGTTCGTTGAGTGGTGTTCTTCTCGCCAAGAAGACCCCCGAAGATGCCTGATTGCGGTGGTGCTATCCTTTCTGCAGCAAGGGTTGGAGCGAAGGCTGTCTCCCTCCACCCTCAAAGTCCAGGTTGCCGCTATTGCTGTGTATCATGACCCCGTGAATGGGAACTCTTTGGGTAAGCATGACCTCATCATCAGGTTCCTTAGAGGGGCCAGGAGGTTAAATCCATCCCGGCCCCCCTGTATACCCTCTTGGGACCTGTCTCTAGTGCTTAAATCACTACAGCAGGGCCCATTCGAGCCTTTGCATTCAGTTGAGCTAAAGTTTATTTCATTGAAAACTCTGCTCCTGCTTGCACTGGCCTCCATCAAGAGGGTAGGGGACCTGCATGCATTTTCGGTCGACGATTCATGCCTAGAGTTCGGGCCGGCTGACTCCCAGGTAATCCTGAGGCCCCGGCCTGGCTACGTGCCCAAGGTTCCCACTACACCCTTCAAAGACCAAGTGGTGAACCTGCAAGTGCTGCTTCTGGAGGAGGCAGACCCAGCCCTGTCTTTGCTTTGTACCGTCCGAGCATTAAAGTGCTACGTGGACCGGACGCAAAACTTCAGGACCTCAGACCAGCTCTTTGTCTGTTACGGAGGCCGGCAGAAGGGGAATGCCGTCTCTAAGCAGAGGATGGCCCACTTCATCGGTCACCAACGTGGCGTCGAGAGTGACCGACTGAAAGGGAACGTCTCGGTTATGTATGGTAACCCTCGTTCCCTGAAGGAGGGAACGGAGACGCCACGTCCTGTCGCCATGGTTGCTGTACTGCCGGGTTCCCGGGTGGGCTCCTCAGCGAAAAACTGGTATGCATTGCACCTGCTGCCCTCTTGTACTCAAGCAGTGATCAGCGGCAGCTGGATGCAATAATTGCATGCCAATGTGCATTGGCTTGTTTAGTTTACACTCGAAGTAGATTGGTCTATCGAAGCGATATCCCAAATTCGTCGGTCACCGACGTGGCGTCTCCGTTCCATCCTTCAGGGAACGAGGGTTACCATACGTAACCGAGATGTTCCCTATATGTTGGTCACTACGAGTTATGTCAAACGACATATGGGGTCTCACTTGGAACTCCAATCATCTCTGAGTTTAAGAGAAAATGCCAATGAAAATTGGCTAGTGGTTTTTGCATGCTTAAAACAAGTGTCCTGGCATGTCGTTGTCATGACAGATGTCTCCAACATGGGCTGGGATGCTACATGCAACGGGCAGGAAGCTTTGGGGTCCTGGACAGTGCCTCGACTGCTTTGGCACATCAACTGCCTGGAGGTGCAGTTTCAGTCTTGCGGCAGTTTCAGTCACTGCTGCTGAACAAGCACATGTTGGTTCGCTCGGACAACTCTGCAGTTGTATCATACATAAACCATTAGGGCAGACTATGATCACCTCCTCCTCTGGAGTCAGACGCGGCTCAAGTTGCTGCACACTGTCCACATTCAGAAGAGTTTGCTTTTTAGCTTCCCAGGAGTCTTCCCACTGCCAGTTCTACTGGGCCAGTACTATTCCCTGACCCAGTCTGTTCACAAATTGGTGTTCTTCTCGCCGAGAAGACCCCTGGAGATGCTCAGTCAGAGTTTTGCTTTCTTTCCGGCAAGAAAGGTTTGGAGTGTAAGCTGTCACCCTCCAACTTGAAAGTGTATTGGAAGTTATTAAACTGCTATCGTAGCACATTACGATGAAGTGGACAGCCATTTTATCAGAAGGCATGACCTGATCATTAGGTTTCTGAGGGGTGCCAGAAGGTTGAATCCTCCTAGGTCACACCCGATAACCCTCCTGGGATCTCTCTGTTGTCCTGGCTGGACTCCACAGGGGTCCCTTTGAGCTGCTTGAATCAGTTGAGCTGAAATACCTGTCTCTCAAGATAGTGCTCCTGATGGCGCTCACTTCCATCAAGAGGGTTTGGGACCTTCAAAGGACACCTGGTGAAGAGCAGATTGTGTTTGGGCTGGCCTACTCTCACATAGTCCTGAGACCCCAGCCTGGATACGTGCTCCAAGGTTTCCACCACTCCCTTCCAAGACCAGTTGGTGAACCTTTAAGCTTATGTCGAGTGTTATGCATGTACGTTATTGCCATCCTGCAGGTCTACAAGGCCAAGGCATTGAAAGATCTGCACGAGGATGGTCCCAACCCAGAGGTATTGCAGGAACTGCTCTCAGTGACTAATATGCCCTCTGGGCTATGAGAGTCATGACACAGGCTCTGGGTAGTGCAATGTCCAGATTAGAGTTCCAAGAGCATCACCTGTGGCTTCACACTGGCTGTCTACCGCCTGGCAGAAAACCACCACCTGATTAATAAAATAGCAATTTCCTCCTTCTCTAAGTAACAGTGTTTTTGTCCCTCACAGTTGCATGGACATTCTGCCTCCTCACATTCTGATGCAACAGGTTTGTCATGCAGCCAACTTGACACATGTTGGTGAAATTCTGTTCCCTTGTTCATCGAGATCATAGCGGTCCCTCTCAAACACTTTCAGGGGCTCATAGGGCATATGACATCTTCAATTACAGTCACACCGCTGGGACTGATACATATGAGACCGCTTTATCACTGGCTTCATTGAGCCATTTACTGTGCCTTTTGCCTTGAGGTGGTTTCGACTGCTGATCCAAGGCACACACATGTTAGTCCGGACGGATAGTCGCATACATCAGCAGCCAGGCACAGGTAGGTCTGTTTGCCTCACTGGAGTCCACTCATTGCCCATTGTGGTTTTCACTGACTGGGGCCCCCCTTGGTTTGAATGCAATGGTAAACAGCTGCCCTAAGGACGCTTCTCGACTTCTCAGTACAGAACAAGTGAGCAGATGCTTTGTGGCCTATTTGTACCCGGATGTCTGGTGCAGGCCAGCTATGCAAAATATGCTCACCAATTTTCACTGGCCTTTTCTCAATGATGTCAGAAGTGTTTGGGCACCCAAGAGTGATCCCTAATGTTGTTTCATTAGATACATTAGATTTAAATTATGGATTATGGTGAGTTCCGACTCTTTTTAATCGTGATCATTTTCTGATGAAAATGTTGTGCAATTTTCCATGATCTATTATATTTCTAATATATTTTCATATATTAATATATTTTTAGTATCATAATAAAGTGCAATACTACACTGTAAATCTTTAAAAGTAATAGCTTATTTTTGAAAATGGTAAGCCCTGCTTTTTGCATTCTAAGATGAGTAAAATGCAACGTGAACATGTAGCAAAGGTCTGAGGGTTTGCCACTGTTCTTTGACAATGAAGGCATGTAACCTGCAAAATAAAGGTGAGGTAAGGTGTGTGTTTGACAGCTCTTTGTTGTCACTTCAGCAGTACTCTGCTTGTTTACCATTATTTGCTGAATCTTAAAGAATCTATTCAGAATTATTAAATACCGCACCCATTCACAGTGTGCTGTTAAGATTAAGTAAATGAGCTTTCCTTCAATACCATAAGAAAAATGTTGTTTGAAATGGACATTGAAATGGAAATTTTGTAAAGAAAAAAAATATATATATATATTTGCATTTTAAATGTACACGTTTCACATTTGACTTTCACAGTTTACAGAGTGACTTTTTTTTGTACCTTTATTTCAGAAGCTTTCTGCGGGAGCTTGAAGAAAATATGATAGATTTTGCGATTTATGTATTTATTTATTTACATTTTTTTATTATTATTATTTTATTTTTATTTTGTACAATTATTTTGACCTGGAGTGAATTTTCTTTTAACCAAAAATTACTATGTAATATTATTGTATTGTTTAAAAACCTACTAGCAGTGTCAAAAATGATTCAGTTAACACAGGTTTTTTTGGAATGGACTTTATCGTACTGAATATTTCTAAGCAACGGTAGCAACCAGTGAGCAAAATATATGAATATATTGGATATGTTTAGAAAAAAATATTAATTAACAAATAAATAAAAATGATCTATTTTTATTTGTCTAGTCCTTATTTAAATTTGCATTTTGTTTACAATAGTTACAGATAACGCTTTACATTTTCCATTTTGATCAATGCAAATGTCTAGGCTTATTTTGTAGCATCCACAAAACGTGTTTTATTTAACCAGTGGGTGGTACTTGCTTGGAAAGCTGCTCCTTGTTGTGAAGTGTCCTGGTCTTGGTTGCTGACACGCATAAGCTTGTGATTAATACAGACACTGTCTTTGGCATGATCGTCAACAAAAAAAAAAACAACAACAAAAAAAACAACAACAGCAAGATCTTTAAATTACATACTCGCTATAAAGAAATAAAAAGTATCTATAACCTGTTTAGCAGGAATTGGAAGAAATACACCTCACTAATTAACCAGTCCATTATTGAATCACCAAGTTGGAGGTGCAGTGTTGTTGTAACAAAAGCTGTCCTCACCTTTTACATTATTCCACATACACCTGTGAGAACCAACACCCTCTCAAACATACTAAATGCCATGTGTATTTTTTCAGGGCTCTTGATAATATATGCATCAAAAATTCAAAACGGCGATGACACACGTAATGTACATTTTTAGAGATTTCATGCACACAATTTAACAGTTTGATTTTCTGCATTATTTATTTAATTTATTTTATTTGTATATATTCCTGCTAATTTTATAATGTCATACAAAATATATAAAAAGTATCATCCATATGAATAGTTCAAGAACAAGTGTTACAAGGGTTCCATTTAATTTAATATGTTCTGTATAATGAATCGTTTTTTAAATCTAATTTTATTTTATTCAATTTAATAAGTGCTGTATTATTAATTAATTAATTTTATAATTTTTTCACACACGCACGCACACACACACACACACACACACACACACACACACACACACACACACACACATTTCATATTTTATTGTGGACTTTAATAGTTTAGGATGTTTGAGGAACAAGGATTAAAAGTTATTAAAATAATTAATGATTGCCTGTTAATAAATGAACAAACAAACAATCAAATAAATAAATAAATATCATTTTTAATTTATTTTAATTTATTATTTTTTTAATACATATTGTTTGTTTTTATTGTTTCTCTTACTATTAAACGTTTCCAGGACTTTTATTTGTGACCTTCATTTATGTTATATACAGTACATACATATATATAGGATGGAATGAATTAATCAATATCCAATTACTTGTTGCACAACACAAGAGTAAATATGGTGATCCCAATTTTTCCTACTCCTATCATACCATTGGTCAACTTTTCTTCCCTCTGTGTGGTAGGACAGGGAGGAGGACTTCAGAGGTATAAAAAAGTGCACTCTTGTGTGATGGGATCAGTAGGCGAGATCTCTACGCATGTGCTGGACTGACTGCTCAGAATGCTGCTGTTGCTTCTGCCGCCGCTGCTGCTGCAATGCTCCTTAACAAGCGGAGCCACTGATCCGTAAGAGCCTTCATAATTTTTGTTCACACAAACAAGATAGCAGAAGGTAGAGTAATGAGTAAAACCTGCAAAACGAGGACTAGACAAAAGTTTAGAACAACTATACTTTTCTGATCATGCCACACTTAAAAAAAATGTTTGTTTTGTTTTCTTTTACTTGCCGGGAGAGATACAGTGATAATGTTTCAAGTTTTATGGGGAGCATTTTGATGACCATATTTTACATTAAATAGTTGGTTATGAGGCTATAATTTGCTATTTTAGCTATTAAATCTGTGAGTTAAAGTCAGTATTGGCCTACCCAGCAACTCAAATACAAAATGAAGACCGAGCAGTGTTATGCATACATAACACTAAATAATGCTAAAACAATGGAAAATACAAAATAAAATAAGAAATTAAATAGAAACAAATGTGAATGTGCAGGGAATTCTGGAAACTTTCTGCTTAAAATTTAATTTACATCTTTACTATCGGTCAAATGTTTAGGATCATTGGTATTTTTTAAAGATTTTTGAAAGAATTATCATATGCTCATGAGCCTTTGGTGGCACAGCCCACCAGAGGGCAGATAAGAAAATGTAATCCACAAAATAGGAGGAGGTCAGGGCAGGCAGCCAACGATCACAAAACAAATCAACAGTCCAAGATCAAAAGCACTTCCAGATCCTCCTCAACATTAACAGACCTGAGTCCAGGAGGGAGGAGGACCAAAGGCAGAAGAGGTGGAGTGATGGAGGGCCAGGTCCATGTGAAAGTGGAGGAACAGGGGACTGAGGCAAAACCAGTGAAGCGGGATACCAAGGCGGAGCAGGGTGCCAAGGCGGAGCAAGAAGCTAAGGTGAAGCAGAGAGTGAAGGTGGAACAGGAAGCCAGAGTGGAGCAGGCAGAGCTGAAGAGCACCAGGTCAAAGCAGAAGACCACCAGGGTTGGCAAGCAGAGCTGAAGATCTTCTAAGTGGAGCAGATGACCTCCACAGCAGGAAAGACTGTAGCGAAGATCCCTACGGCAGAGCAGATGAGCACCAGGGTGGAGATGATGGAGCCGAAGACCACTTCAGTGGAGCTGATGGTGCAGGAGACCACCAAGGCAGAGGTGGAAAAAGAGCACAGAGAGGTTAACAATGGCCTTAGTGGTAGTAACAGTACAGACAGACAGTTCAGAAACAGCATCTTTGGCTGTAACAGGGTGAGTAGAGAGTTGAGAGTTCAGGGCAGCCCTTTTGATCATGACAGGACAGGCAGATAGTTCAAAGAAAACCTCCTTGGTCATGACAGGACAGGCTGAGAGGTCAGGGGAAAGCCTTTTGGTCCTGACAGGACAGACTGAGAGTTCGTAGATGGCCTCCTTGATCATAACAGAGCAGACAGAGGGTTCACAGGCTTTCAATTCAATTCAATTTTATTTCAATTTGTATAGTGCTTTCTACGATACAAATCATTACAAAGCAACTTTACAAAACATTAAGTTTCTACAATATTTAGTAGTAACTTATTAGTGGTGACTGTCAGTTTATGTGCATATGACAGAAATGTTCAGAAAAAATTAATACAAGATGTAGTCAACCAGACGATGAACACTATTAACAGAAATTATTATATGCTGCAATCACACTTGTATCAATATTTGGTAGTTTTGTGTGATGTCTCAGGGTTAGCATCATCTCTTCTCAGGGGTCCAGGTGTCCAGACTGGAGCTTGTGTAAATCCTAGTTACCACAGGAAGTAAATCCAGTGTTAAAACAGAGGTAAAAATAGAGACATAATTAGCTTAGCTGCTGTATCAATCAAGTAAAATTAATTAGTTTAATCCAAGCTAAAGACAACCTTCATGAACATAACAGGGCAGGCTAGAAGTCCTGGACAAACAGGACAATCCAAAAACTGCCTCTTTTCTCATGCCAAAAGTAACTGACAAAGAGATTGAGATCAGCCTCCTTAGCTGTGACAGGCGAAACTGAGGGTTCAGAAATGGCCTCCTTGGCAATGGCAGAGTAAACAGAGAGTTCAGAAATGAACTCCTTAGCTGTGACATGGTAAACTGAGGGTTCAGAAATGACCTCCTTAGCCTTTGCAGGGCAGTGAATTCAAAGGTGGTCTCAGTGACCATGACAGGAAGGACAGGGAGTTCATGAATGGACACCCATGCCATGAGAGGAGCAGAAAATAGAAAACCTCACCAACTCTACAGGTTCTGCAGTGAATTCCAACACTTCTGGAGGTTATGCTGCTGTAGTAACTGTATGAACAGTCTCTTGGCTGGCAACTATTTTATGATAAGATTCAGGAGCGGGGAAACATTCCTCCTACCTGAAGGATAACCATTTAAAATCAAGGCGTAGTCTTTTAAACTATAGTTAAAGATCCCGTTTTTTTGAAGCTTTGATTGTGTTTACAGTGTGCAATATAACATGTGTTCATGTTTTGCATATAAAAAAACACAGTATTTTTCACACAATTCACCTATCTGTATACCGCTGTTTTCACTGTCATAAAAACGGGCTGATGACTTCCTTGTTCTATAAAGTCCCTTCTTCAGAAATACGTAACGAGTTCTGATTGTGCCATCTAGTTAACAAAGCGAAACAGTGTTGCCCTTTGTGTAATAAGTTACAGAAACTGTTAAATGCACCAGCTTAAATAATAAAATACACTTACCGGTTGTGGTCCATAAACAACACCTTTTCCAGACTAAGAGGAAACTGCTCCATCTTTCAAGAATAATCTTTGTGCGAATCTGGCATTAAACTGATTGAGATTGAGGAAGCTGTCCTCAGCAAAATGAGCTGCACATAGTTTTACATGTGGATTATAATTTTCGGGAACCGAGTTTAACATAAATTGTAACCATTAATCTACAAGTACAGTGTCCCTGGGAAGCCCAAACAAAGGTGATTGGACTCCGAGATGTAAATAACAGTGTTTTAAGGACATGGCGACAAACACAAACGCAGCTCTTCCTCTTCCCCGTCAGAGCGCAACAAGACCACGCCCCACTTTTTGTGAATTCATGTGGGCGGAGGTTAGTCAAAAAACTGTTTTAGTGACGTCATTACTGCAGGAACTAGAGGGATGTAGTCCAAACGGGTCATTTTTTTGTAGGCAAATTCTGTTAAATAAAATATCTCGCTTGAAATTGAACTTTGAGCTTTTTTACAGATATTATTTATACTCTAACAACAACATTACACACTAACTAAAGTTTAAAACATGGGATCACGAAGAAAGGGACCTCTCCAGGCAGCCATGATTTTATTGGTTAATTTAGTCCTGGGGTGGAGTGCCCTCTGGTGACTATCAAGGGCACTCCAGCAGGTAATTGTAACAGATCTTCAGTGTCATATGATCCTTCAGAAATCCTTCTAGTATGTTGATTTTATGCTTAAGAAACATTTCTTATTATTATCACTGCTGAAAAAATTGTGCTACTTAATATTTTGTGTAAATGATTATACCGTTCAAAAAGGTTGGGGTAAAATAATTTTAATACTTGAATTCAGCAAGGTATATATATATATATATATATATATATATATATATATATATATATATATATATTGCTTAAAACAACCAAAGGCTCTTGCAACACTAAATTTATGCTATAAAAGTATCTTACTGTCAGGCTCTGAATATATATTTTGTTTTCTTTCAGCATCTACATGGTGACAGTCACTTCCCAGGTAGTGGGTGGCAGCACAGAGACTCTGTGTGCACAGATAAATGAGCCCAAAGAAACACTTTCTATAGTGGTAACTTTGAGGACTGACAATCTCAACCTGACCATCCTACAACAGGGTTTCATAACAAAGGATTTCTACAAATGTGTCCCTTTTAAGGTCAGTATAGCCTACTCAGTACAGCTCAGAGAGTAAATCTCTATTCACAGTGGTGGTGTATCTGGTAATGCTATGTTATAGAGATCATGGCCCTTGCATAATGTCTGCACAACACGTATAAAATTGTATTAGGTTTAAATAGCCTATTCATAATGAGAAATAAAATATGGTTAATGTGTAAGTAAAACCCACATATTTTACAGTACTGAATTGTTCAGTGATCTCTGCAGTCCTGATGCTGCTGTCTAATTTATAGTCTTTAGTCTGTTTGTAGATTTATACACTCACTGTTTTCTTGATTTGTATCTTGCAGGTCCCTGTAGTCACTGAAGAGTCCGTTGCATCCATCAGTATTGTAGTCAAAGGGGGCAAAACATCTCTAAACAAAACCACTCAAATCCTCGTAATTCCCCCCAAAAATCTTCTTTTCATCCAATCAGACAAGCCTATCTACAAGCCTGGGCAAACAAGTAATACTTAACTTTGTAAATTATTCCAAAGCAGTTTAAGTTGTCAGTACTTATTTGTTCTTGTTAATATGAGCCTGTGAGTCTTTGTGTAATATATTGTTATATATTGTTAGAATATTGTTTGTGTTAATATTCTGTCTCAAATTTTCTCTTCCCCAGTTAAATTTCGCATTGTGTCTCTGGATTCCAATTTCTTGCCTCGCAAACAAGTGGTAAATTTAGTTTAATTTATGTGATATTATTTTATTTTCAGTTGAAGTGATATACCCGTATATATATATTGTTATTTTGCCCTAATTGAAATTACTTTCTTATGTCTTCTCTTGCAGTTTCGAACTGTAGAACTCCAGGTAAAATCCGTCAAGCAGACATGATCTGTTTATGATTTGTTACTTTAATTATTGGAATCTGATTCCACTGCAGGCTTTTTCATTATGTGCCACTGTTGTTTAGGACCCTTATTCAAATCACATTGGGCAGTGGTTGAATCAGACCACAAGGATTGGCATTTTGGATCTGTCCCACTCTATGTCTCCAGAAGCTACTCAGGGTTTATACACGATCACTGCTTGGGATGAGAAGAACCAACAAATATCACACAGCTTTGAAATTAAAGAATATGGTCAGAACCAGAAATCTGCTTTTTTGTCAATCCATTACTAATCAGCGTGTGTGTTTTATTGGATTAAAAGTATTTTTACCATGTGTCTCTTTTAGTTCTGCCAAAATATGAAGTGAACATCAATTTTCCCTCCATTTTAACCATCCAGGACAAAGAAGTCACTCTGAAAGTTTGTGCAAAGTAGGAATTAATTACAAATATAATATTCATTTCTTTACAGATAAATGAGGTGCATACGTGTTTCAATTATATTTTTAGCATGTTAAATATATTTTTTACTGTCTTTAGATACACTTATGGCAAGCCTGTGCTGGGGTCTGTGAATGCTGAAGTGTGTGGGCAGAGCTATGGTTACTATTGGATGAGACCTTTCTCTGACATGGTTAATGTATGCAAGGAATATTCAATGATGGTGTGTTACCCTCTGCACACACAAAACTTTTACCTTTTGGAATCCTAAAAACACTGTAATAATTATAATTTATCCTCTTAAACATCATAAGGTCCCAATTACAAGAAATAACAATGAGCTGATATTACTGTATTGAATATATATATATATATATATATATATATATATATATATATATATATATAGCATATATATTTTAGGTGTTCTAAATAGCAACTTCCATATTGCTTATCAGTGCTTTTCAGAAGTACAGTTCAAGTTAGAGTAAAGGTTAAGGTCTTTAACCATATTTCAAAGACAATATTCAATAGATGTCATTAAGAAGGTGGGTAAACAACACTCAGTTAATTGCATTCAATGTATATTTTTATTACATTTTTTTAAATAATAATTTAAACTATAAAACATTCATAATTTCACCTAGCTGCCATTAAGATGCAACTAAGTGTCCGCATTCAGTTTGCACTCAAGTGTATTCTAACTCCAATTTGGGACACTGTGTAAAATGTAAATAAAACAGAATGCTATTTACATTTTTTATTTAAAGGTTACACAGCAATTTTTTATATATCTGTAATAAGTACTCCTTATTAAACATAATGCCAAAGTGTACTTTTTCCACAAGGGTCCATATTGCAACATATAATATATTGTCTAACTATTTTTCTTCTCCCTCTTATTCATTCAGACTGACAAGACTGGCTGTGGGTCTCAGGTGGTAAATGTGACAGAATTTGGCTTGTCTTCAGGAGGATCTTTCCAAGTGAATAGTAAAGTTGAAGAGTTTGGAACAGGTGAGGTTGGAAAACACTGGCTGTTGTTTATTTTAATTCTCCACAATAGAGTAATAAAACATGGACTTTTGTTCCTCCAGGAATAACTATGGAGAGTTCTACCTCAGCTGTGTTTACCAGTGAATATGTCAATGCAAACTTTGAGGACACGCCAGATACATACAGGCCAGGCATGATCTTAAAGGGAAAGGTAACCGCTGGCTTGAGGTCATTTGCTACTAATTATTGAGCGAATGCTCCAAAAGTAACTTTACAGTCCATGTGTTTTAACAACCACCATTATAAAAAAGTTCATAGCTGTACCAAAACTTTTCTTTTTGTCTGACTGTAAAATGAAACATTAGTAAACAACCTGTTTAGCGGTGAATACATTTAAGGAAAGGACATGACGTGTGGTCAAGTATGGTGACCCACACTTGGAATTTGTGCCTGTATTGAGACTCGAACCCATGACCTTTAGGTTACAAGTTACAAGACTCTCTCACCATTACGCCACAACTGCCCAGTTAGCATAGTTATATTGTGTACAGGGAATGTTATTTTCATTCGTGAGCTAATCATTTTGTCTTTCTCAGCATTTTATTATTATTATTATTATTTACAGGTTGTGGTCACTAATTCACAGTCCAGCCCTATGAAAAATGAGCCAGTGATTTTATATGCACATTATGGTGGTAAAAGTCTCAATGTGACACTGACGACAGACATCAATGGCACTGCCCACTTCTCCTTTAATACTTCAGATTGGTCAGAAGAAACCGTGCAGTTACAGGTTAGTGGTATTTTTGTTTCTAGCATGATGTTTATGTATATAATTTGGGTATAATGATGATTTTCAAACTATTTTTTATTAGGTCAGTCATAAAGGAGGTGAAGAACGGACTGATTTTGAGGCTTTTAGATATTATCCATCAGACTATCTCTATGTAAGACCATTTCACTCCAAAAGCAAAAGTTTCCTGATGTTGACGAAGGGTCCAGAGAAGCTCAGCTGTAAAAGTGATGCAACAGTGATGGCCAGTTACATCATTCAGGGCAGTGCGCTGAAAACAGGCCAGAAAACCTTGGATTTCTTCTACATTGTATGTTTAATATTGACACTCTTTTTTTTATTCTAAAAAAAAAAAAATTCCCCACCTTTTTATTTAAAGAAGCATGACATGCCAGTTCCATATTAGTTATTAGCCGATTTTAAATATTTATTTGATTATCTGTGTAGGTCTATATTGGAACCTTATATATTATGTATAACTTATAAATGTTTTTCATATTGCACTGTCTATTTTTAAATTAAGTTTATTTAGACAAAATAGTCCAGATTTTATTATTGACCACTTATTGCTGCCGTAACATGACAATAATTAGCAGGACTGTACAGAATTTTAATATGTTTTTTTTTTTAGTTTTTTTTTTTTGTTTGTTTGTTTTTTAGTAGAGAAAACTTTTCTTGAAGGTTTTTAAATCTTGTAGCTATTATCACAAAGGAGAAACGTGAAGCTGTAGAACTCCATAGCATTACATAAATTGTCATACAGTAATAATCTTCATGCACTCCAGGTCTTGTCCAGAGGCAGCATGGCTCGAAATGGTCTTCTGTCTGTGAATGTCTACACTGGAAGAGGTACACAGCTCTTTGTCAGCAATCATATTGTTCTCTTGTTGTAAAAGTGTACTACATTGTGGTTCAGCATACGCCTTTTCTTGTTTCCATAAATTCTCTCTCTTTCATAAAAGAAAACAAAGGTGAACTGACATTCACACTAAAGAAGACAGCAGCTCTGACTCCATATGCTCAGGTGGTGATTTACACAGTTCTTCCCAATGGAGAAACAGTAGCAGACAGTACGAACTTCCCCATTGAAGAATGTTTGCCAAACAAGGTCAGAAAATCCCACATGAAATCTCATTTTACAACTCAATATGCCCCTCATGCTTTTTTGTATGTGTGTATATATACATTATATATTTATCATCAGTGTGTCATGAGAGCGTGCCTGTGCTTTTACAGGTGTCCTTAAAATTCTCATCTCCCACCACACTACCTGGAGAGAGGACGTCTCTTAACCTGCATGCCAGTCCTGGCTCCTTATGCTCCGTGCGGGCCATAGATCAGAGTGTGCTGCTGTTAAGACCGGAGGCCGAGCTGGATGCAGCCTCTGTATGTTACACAATAACTAACATCACAACTATAACTGTTAGATAATCTTTATTTTAAAAGAAATGGGTCAGGGACATTGCACTATATGTATATAGTTATCAAATTTGATAACTATATAGTTAGAAAGATTTGAATAGATGTGAAAGTCACTTATTTCACAATAAGCATGTTTTAAATTTCTCCAAAGAAAATTAATTTGTATATTTTTAGGAGTAAAAAATAGTAAAAAGTAAAAAGAGATAAAATATATATATAAAAAAATTCTTAGTATTTGGAACGTGTTATAAACTAGATTTTTTTTATTTTTTTTTAGTAATGGACACTTATGGCAATTCTATATAATGTTTTTATTTTTATTTTTTTATGATTATTAGTAAATTGCCTTGTCAGTGCTACGGATCAATATCTTGTTATTACTCTACAGGTCCTTGGAATGTTACCAGTCCAGATTTTGTCAGGTTACCCATACAATGTCGAGGAGTGGGAGCCTAACACCTGCCGACCTCCCTGGGAGAACCCCTTTGCTGAACCTGCGAGACGCAAGCGCTCCCACTTTTATTACCCCTACTATGACAACAGAAATGATGCCTACAACATTTTTAGAGTAGGCTGCACTACATGTCCTCCAATTTCTTCTTAATCTCACCTTGCACAATGTAACATACTGTTACACTTGCTTTTTCCTAGGCAGTTGGAATCAAAATCGCTACCAACTCTGATGTGAAAGCACCTGTTGATTGTCGGCGTTATAGCACAATGGTTATGGAGGACTGTAAGTCACTTGATTTGGAAAATGCCCTTTTTATTTGATTGTATTTATAAACTATCAATTCAAACAGCTGCTGTGGACAATGGTGGGCTCTTGGGCTTTGCCGGGCCAGAGATGGGGTTTGGTTCAAATGTGGGAAAAGATACACAGAAGATCCGCAAATTCTTTCCAGAAACCTGGATATGGGATCTTATACCTGTGGGGTATGTGTCTTGCACCGTGGCATTGCTGAATATACTGTATAATTCACAGTCCTTCTTAATTATGCAGAAAAAAAAATGCTTAACATTAAAAACAAAACTGTTTCAGTAAGTGTTAATCATTTTAAAACCAGGAGATCCGGATATGTGGATGTTGCAAAGATTGTCCCGGATACCATCACTAAATGGGCAGCAGGGGCTTTCTGCACATCCCCTGTCGGGTTTGGAGTGGCCCCCAGGACTGATCTCACTGCTTTCAAGCCCTTCTTTGTGAGCCTCGCCCTCCCTTACTCTGTAATCCGTGAGGAGGCGTTCACGCTTAAAGCCACTGTATTCAACTACCTCCCCAAATGTATCATGGTAAGCACATTTAATGTGTTTACTTGTTTGTTTTGGAGCAGGTTTGTAGTAAATCCATTCTCCTGTAGGCTGCCAATATACAAATCTCTGTCATTTAATAAAGGTGAAGGTCACGCTGGCAAACTCACCGCAGTTCACAGCTCAGTCGTGCAAAGGCTGCACTTACACCCAGTGTGTTTGCTCTGAAGAGAGCCAAACCTTCCAGTGGATTGTTACACCCTTTGTCCTGGGTAAGCCAGATACTTTGACTTCTATATGAGCAAAAACAAACTGAAATTTAATTCATTTTGATTCCCTAAACTGAAAGCCATATCATATGTTTGATCATGTTTGTACCAGGACACAATAATACACATATAATATGTATTTCTTAAAGGGACCGTTCATCCAAAAATTTAAATTCTGTCACTTTTACTCAACCTCATGTTGTGCCGAGCCTGTATGAATTTCTTTATTCTGCTGATAAAAAAGATAGTTTTAAGAATACTGGTATCCAAACACAAATGAAGTCGATGGGAGCCAAAACAGTGATGATGACAGAATTTTTGTTTTCGGATTTTATTTTTGGGCGGACTGTGCATTTCATTTGGATATACTTTTTTGACAGTGCCGTAATTGTTTACTATAGCGAGCCTCAGGGAAACTTTGTTTCTTCTGTGACTTCAATTCACTGTCACTGGTGTGTGTATTTTACAGGAAAGGTGAACATTACAGTACGCGCTGAGGCGGTGCAGAGCCGACAACTGTGTGGCGATGAAGTGGTGACTTTGCCGGACAAAGGCAGAGTTGATACTGTGATGCAGAGCATTCTGTTGGAGGTACGTGCCTTCACTGTATGAGAGCTTTTAGAAACCATGTGATTCACTATTCAACACCAACAAACTAACAAGTCAACAGTAAATTAAACTGTACTATACTATACTATAATTACTTTATTAATACATTTTCTGGTCATACTGTGTTGAAACAGTGCTCAGTGTTCTAAAGAAAACAAACACTATTTTTAGACAATAGCTATTAGGGTTAAGAATGCTATTGATGACATTGCTCCTGTAAAAGTCGGTAAGAAGACCGGCAGACAAAAATCACCTTGGTCAAAAAAAAATCTACAGCAGTACAGAGTATGAAAAGACAATGCAGAAAAGCTGAGCGGATGTGGCGGAAGACAAAACTTTAAGTGCACTACAGCATCTATAATGACAGCCTTTATGCTTTCAATGTGTATCTAGCAACAGCTAGACAGACCTTTTTTTCATCAAACCTTATAAAAAGTAACTTAAATAACACTCGCACTCTTTTTGCTACTGCTGACTTTACAACAGATCTCTTAGAAGGGGCGAATGCCTCATTTCTTTCTGGGACTTTTCCAAACTCCCTGTAAACTGCAGCTGTTAATCCCTTGATAATACCATATTGAGCAGCTATAGACTACTATACTACTACTAGGCAAGATTATTGAAAAAGTAGTTTAATCAGCTCAACAACTATTTAAACTCAAATTAATATCTGGACAATTTATTATCTGTTTTCTGACCACATGACAGTACAGAGACAGCGCTCATTAAGATAATAAATGATATTTGCTTTAATTCTGATTCCGGCAAAATATCAGTGCATGTACTACTAGATCTTAGTGCTGCATTTGACACTGTCGATCATAACATACTACCAAGAGAGACTGGAAAATTGGTTCAGGCTTTCTGGTATGGTACTCCAATGGTTCAGGTCATATGTTCTTAGAAAGGCAAGTTTATTTATATAGCACATTTCTTGTTGACCTAGCCTTATCTCCAAATGACTACAGCTCCATTGATTCCTTCTGTTAATGCACTGATGAAACTGTAGTTGGATCTGCCGGAATTTTCTTCAGTTTAACAAGGAGAAGACTGAAGTCATTGTATTTGGAAACAAAGATTATCCAGGTGAATGCATACCTTGACTCTAAGGGTCTAACAACTAAAAATCAAGTCAGGAATCTTGGTGTGATTCTGGAGACAGACCCTAGATTCAGTAGTCATGCCAAAGCAGTAACTTAATCAGCATAATATCATCTCAAAACATTGAATGAATTAGATGTTCTGTTTCCAGTCTAGAGAAACTTGTTCTTGCCTTCATCACCAGCAGGGTAGACTCAACCCAAATGGTCTCCTCACCGGCCTTCCCAAGAAGACTATTAGACAGCTGCAGCTCATCCAGAACTCTGCGGACAGAATTTTGGCTAGAATAAGAAAATCTTAGCCTATCAAACTAGTCCTCATGTCCTTACACTGGCTTCCAGTTATATTTAGTACTTTTACATGTTTATAAATCACTCAATGGCATAGGACCTAAATACATTGTAGATATGCTCACTAAATATAAACTTATATAGTCAGTTAGAAATACCAAAGGTTCACACAAAGCAAGGGGAGTCCAATTTTAGTTATTTTGCTGCCTGCAGCTGGAACCAGTTCCAGAAGAGATCAGATGTGCTAAAACATTAGCCACATTTAAATCCTGACTCATCTGTTTGCACTGTATTTTATATATAATAATTTTCTATCTTTAACTGTTTAAATTAATTTTAAATACATTTTTAAATCATTTAAAAAGTTTTAAATGCCTTGTTTTATTGTTGTGATGATTTGTTTTTTTATTATTTTACTTCCTTTTACGTAAAGCGCTTTGAAATACAATTGTGTATGAAACTTTTTTTATATGCTATATAAATAAACTTGCCATGTCTTGCCTAAATTAATGTGTCTATCATCCATCCATCCATCCATCCATCCTTCCATCCTATCTATTTTCTTTTTTGTTTTGCTTTGCTTGAAAAATATAATTGACACTGTGATTACTCGTATTTCTCAGGCAGAGGGATCCAAACAGTCAATAACTCAGAATGAACTCATCTGCTTGGCAGGTTAGTGGCATTACAGTGTGTTGTGTTGTCTATAATAGTTTTGTCTTGATTGCTACACACAATTCATGAAACAGTTCACCATTTTCTCACAACTATAAACACAATCTCAAAAATATACACCAATTTGTGCAAAATTCAAACTTCCAGGTCAAAATCAAATAGTTTATTTCAAAACACGTTCCCTTTTTCAGACTCAAACTTTGGCCTCAGATGATACACAAACCTGTCAAATTTAATTATATTCGATTTGTATTGTGTAAGTAGTATTGAAACCCTCATAGTCAGTCCATGCAGAAAAACATGGTCAACTATAGTGCTTTGTATTTCATCAGGAACAAATAAAATTTGTGCAAACAGCGTTAAAAGTAGGATTTAGGACTGCCTATGCATAGGGCCTGTGATCTTGTGGAGCCCCTGTGTTTGACTCTTAATTTGTGACTTTAGTCTTTGCAACTCTACAGATCTTCTTTATGCACCAAGAACTTGTAACACTCCAAAGAGAAAGGAAATAATTCAATTGCATCATATGACCTCTTTAACATGCTATCATTTACCCTATACCACAGATAATAATTTTGACCTTCAGTGTGTACAAATTATCGAAAATCCTGCTTACGGTAATGCATTTACCCTCAGAGTCTATGATGCAAGGTATTGCACTGGATGTTAAAATTCTCATTTCAAAAAGTCTTTAACAGAAATCAACTTCCAATTTAAGTTTTTAAACAATTTTAGTTTTCACAGATGAAGAAAATAATTGTCTATGGTAAATTAAAGCATGATTTCTATCTGACATATTTTTCTCTGTTCTATTAGACCGTCCACAGGAGACATCAGTCTCTCTCACTTTACCCAAAGTCTTTGTCAAGGATTCTGCAAAAAGCTTTGTCACTGTTCTGGGTGAGCCAAAAAAATATGCTGGCAAATGTCTTCATAATATAAGTTTAAATATTTGAAATATTCTGTGATCAATAGAATTACTCTTATTGGGTAGTTTTGGGTTGTTTTTTATTATATTGATGGTTATATTGTAGGTGATCTGATGGGTCGTGCTCTGAGAAACATCGCTGATCTGTTGGCTATGCCATACGGCTGTGGAGAGCAGAACATGCTGCTTTTTGCCCCAAATATCTACATCCTTCAGTACCTGGAGAGCAGCAGGCAACTCACTCCTCAGATTAAAGACCGAGCAATAACCTTCCTGGAGAGTGGTGAGGAAAACTGTTATTAAATTATCATTATTGTGATACTATTTAGATATACAAATGTTTAATTTTTTTATTATTTTATTTTATTTTATTTTTATGGAAAACTTGGCAACAATTCTAACTAGGAAATTACTGTTTGCAGTCTTATTAGTTTATTTATTATTAATAATAATAATTTGTTAAACTCATAAAATAACATTACTATGAACATAAAGACAATTAGTTCAAGCTTATTTTCAAACTAACTCACCAGAGGTCATATCAGCTGGATTTGACTGATGATAGTTTCATCACTTTGATTGAACAGATTTAATTCTGTGATAAATCGAGAAATATTAAACTCCAGTAAACAAATTCAGTAATATTAACTAGCAGTTTTTAAATATAAAAAAACAAAAGGTCCAGGTGTCCCCCCTTTCACCATCCTTGCATATCAGAGATTGTGTGTGTGTGTGTGTGTGTTGCAGGCTATCAGAGAGAGCTGACATACAGGCATGATGATGGATCTTACAGTGCTTTTGGGAGGACTGATCCTTCTGGTAACACCTGGTGAGTCTGGTACAGAGACAGTGACTTATATTATGTGTTACTCTGTGGATTCTGGTACATGGGTTTAATGCCAGTCTATTCACACTGTGTTTTTGAAATATGGCTGGCAGAGAAATCCAATAAATCCAGATTGATTTAAAATTATTTTACGAGTATTTTACAGAAATGTTTGTGTGTTCAGGTTAACCGCATTTGTGATGAAGTCTCTCAGTGGGGCAAAGAAGTATATATTTATAGATCAGGCCAACATCGATCAGGCAAAGGATTGGCTGGGTCAACAACAGCAGAAGAACGGCTGCTTCGCCTCAGTGGGGAAACTCTTCAACAACATGTTGAAGGTGAAGTTCCTCTTACATGCTGATTTGATGTGGTTTCACCTAGTCTAGCTGGTCTCCCAGCCAGGCCCGTCTGCTCCTCAGCCTGGGCTTGTTTGCTGGTTTACGAGAGTCAACTTGCTAGGCTGAAAAAGCAGCTGAAGACTATAGTTTGATCTAGCCAGGAGACTAGATCAGATGAATCCAATTAAGGGTGGTTCAGATGTGTTTGTTTTTCAATGTGTGTCAATAAAACCTGCCATTTCTAAAAAGTTGACAGTGCACATGGACTGAACATTGGTATCTTTCTTTTGTGTTCAGTTTGCAGGAGAGGCTGATTGTGGGATAATCGTGTGTTATACAATAGGTGTGTCTGTTGATTTATGATGAAATTTGTTGTCAATAAATTTCACTGGTTCAGGCAGGCTACTAAAATGATTAGTTCAGCCAAAAATGAAACTTGAGCCATAAATTACTCACCCTGAAGTCATCCTAGGTGTATATGACTTTCTTCTGTCAGACAAACTCAGTTAGAGTTATTTTACAAATTGTCTTTTATCTTTCAAGCCATTTTATGCAATTTTTTAAATAACTCCAACTGGATTCTGTCTGAAAGAAGACAGTCTTTTACTGTACGCCCAGGATGACTTTAAGGTGACTTAATTTCATTTTTGGCTGAACTAACCCTTTAATTCTTGAGGACTATCCTGTTGCTATAATATTATACTGTAGTTTTTGCTCTCTAACAAAAAAACTAAAATGATAATAATAATAATATTTGTCTAGTTTTGCATTTGAAATATCTTAGCATCCTTAAAAAAAATACATAACATTTACAAGAATATATAAATCAAAATATATAATATATATGCATATCTTAACATTTAACAAACAAATAACAAATCTTTACAAATGAAAAATGTAATATATTATTTGAAAACTGAAAATTTCTTGACGCTTAGGAAAGAACACAAGAAAGTAATGCATGTAGAAAAGAGGAATAAATAGCAAAAGGATGTCCAACACAATTAAAGGGAACCAGAAACTTGTGTTACATGTGCTAATGGAAAAAAAATTGAGATGACACGAAGAGCATATATGAGAAGCTGTCAGCTGTCAGAACTAATGGAGCAGAGTCATTTACGGATAGGAAACTGCTCCTTAGTCTGCTGGTCGTGGATTTCACACTTCGGAAATGTCTGTTAGATGCCAATAAAGTGAGGAGATTGAAATTCTGAGGGTGGGAATGATCTTTGATGATGCACTCTTGCATGTCTAAATGTGTTTTTGCCCTGCTTCTGCTTTCCCAGGGTGGTGTCAATGATGAAGTCACTCTCTCTGCATACATCACCGCAGCACTGCTTGAGTTAGGAGTTCAGAAGTCTGTGAGTAAAACCCTCTTTATAGCTCCTAAGAGATGGACTCTCTAGTCACAGAGAACTTAATACAGATAATGTGAGTAATGAAGTCTCTTGTGTGCTTTGTAAGGATCCCATTGTGGTGAAAAGCCTTGAATGTCTTATGGAGGCTTCCCATAACATTACCAACACTTATGTGACCGCCTTGCTGTCCTACACATTCACTCTTGCTGGAGATGAACAGATGAGACAGAACCTCCTCTCCAACCTGGACCGGCAGGCCAAGAGACAAGGTACTATAGATTAAATAAGACAAATAACAGTAGTAAAATCCTTACAGTATCTTTAAGGATGTGCAAAAAGATTTATATGTTTTTATTAATATACATTGCATATTAAATAGAAAGTCTATTCTATACTATATTATACTATACTGTAGTTATTGTGCTGCAGAAGAGAAGACTGCAAATCAAATTAGGTACATGTTAACTTAAAAAAAATGTTTTGTTGTTGTCTGTTGATATATTTTGTGTGTGTGTGTACCCACAGTACCAAATTCTCTGGACCCCAGTTTGAAAACCTCTAATCTAGTATAATCCTGCTGCTTTTAATAATAAACACAACCACCAGCCTTCAATGTTCCAGTTTTCTTGCCCTGATTATTTTAGGTGTTGGACGATACTGGACTCTGGATAATAATGCGCAACCATGGGGCTCTGTGGAGATAGAGATGAGTGCCTATGTGTTACTGGCGCTGCTCTCGGGACCCACGCTCCCTGGATTTGGACTGAACTACTCTGCTGGCATAGTGCATTGGTTAACCAAGAAGCAGAACGCGTATGGAGGCTTCTCCTCTACACAGGTAATGTTATTTATCACATGCAGCTTTATTTAGATCCCTCTCTGTATTTATAATGCATTTTATCATTATTGATTGTAAGTCGTGTCGCTAACTCTCTCTCTGTGAACAGGATACTGTAGTAGCACTCCAGGCCCTCGCTAAGTACAGTGCTGCCACCTACAATCCAGAAGGATCCATTACCATAACCGTGACCTCCCCCTCAGGCCAGAGGAACCAGTTCACTGTGAACCAGAACAACCGGCTGCTTTACCAGGAGAAACAGCTGCAGGAAGCTACTGGCAAATACAAGCTGAGGGCAGAAGGCAAAGGCTGTGCGTTTGTGCAGGTCTGTGCACTGCCTCTTTTGATGCACGTACTGAGAAATCCAAGGAATACTTTAGTTCATTTAGAAATGAAAGTTTTCACTATTTACTCACCCTCATTTCATTGCAAACCTATATGACTTACTTTTATCCATGGATCACAGAAGAAAGTCATAAGGATTTGGAATTATATAAGGATGAGTATAATGCATTATGACTATTTAAGTGTATAAAAGTGATATAAATCACCTCGTCTTTGACATCATTCTGTGTTTTTGTCTCTCAGTTTGCCTTGCACTATAATATCCCACCTCCTCCAGACTCTTTGGCCTTCAAAATCAGTGCAGATTCTGGGGTTTGCAGCAACACAAAGAACACAGCTTTTACACTAACCACTATTGTAAGGTGAGATAAATTGTTAAAAAAATACCATCATGGAGATAGCTATTATCTATATAATACACGCATGTGATTTTTGCTAATTTAATTTGTTGCATCATTAATCATTTATTTATATGCCATTATTTACTATGACTTTGTCTCTACTGTGAAACAAAAAAGAGATATCTTCGAGAATCTTTACACAGCTCTTTTACACACAACAAGAAAAAAAAAAGACCAAATTCAGACAAAAAAAAAAAAAAAACACTAAGAGTGTTTAGCCTGTCATTACATACTTTACATACTTTACATTACATACATACTATTGGTCAAAGGTATTTTAAGTTTTTTTACAAAATGTATATTTTTACTTAGCAAGGATGCATTGTTTTGCTCAAAAGTGACAGTAAAAACATTATAAATGTGTGTCAGTTTTGATGAAAAACTAAAAACACAACTGTTTTCAACATAAATAATAAGAATAAATTTTTCATGCTTCAAATCAGCATATTTGAATGATTTCTGAAAAATCATTTTAAACTGACTATTGGAGTAATGGCTGCTGAAAATTAAGCCTTGCCATGAATTACAGTATGTTACAAAATATCCAAATATAAAATAATTTCAATTTAATTTAATGTAAATGTAATTTATTGATCTATTGACTTGCTGTATTTTTGGTGAGAATAAAAGGCAATCAACATCAAGTTCAGAAAATCAACAAACAAACATCTATAGATCAATGAAAAAAAAAGAAGCTTTTTTTAACATACATTCTAAAAAATACTATCAATTTGTATTGTTAATGCACCCAGGTAATTTATTCCAAGCAACAGAGCTAGTATGTGTGTGTGTATGTGTGTGGATGTCTTGCTAAAATTCTTGTTAAATTACACATTTTTGACTGAGCTAAAGCAGCCATATTTACTCTGTCCAGGTTACTGTCCAAAACACAACCCAGATATTTGAATCCTTGTTTAGGTATAATAATTTGATCTCAAACCTCTACCTCTAACCTAGAGCATTCTTTTTTTCAATTAAGGTAAACCAAGCAAAATTATATAATTTAAGATTGTCCCCAATCTAAAGACAGATTATTATGGCAAAACCATTAGAGGACCTCTTCGATCTCTCTACTTAATATATTTTCAATGTTTTCTTTCCTATCATGAGACACAATTATTGCTGCATTACCTGCATATAAGAAAAGCTCATTAGAACAGGCTCTTTTAAATCATTAATATATAATGAAAAAAATAACAATAATGGACCTAATACATTCCTTTGTGGAACCCCATATGAAATGGTCAAACAATCTGAAATCTACTATTTGATACCTATATTCAAGATAAGGCAATCAATTTACAGGCTGCATTACTAAAACCCATTGCTTTAACTTTTAAAAGCAGAATATTGTGATCGACTGCATCAAAAGCTTTTTGCAAATCCAACTTAACTTTATCCATTATATAATCCATTAATTATAAAATTGTTATTTCAGTGGAGTGTTTTCCTCCTTAAACTAGACTGAAACTCATACAATATATTATATATATATATATATATATATATATATATATATATATATATATATATATATATATATATATATATATATATATATTATAATTAATATAGTCTTCAATCTACTGAAATATAATCCTCTGCATCACTTTTGATAAAGCACTCAAAACTGACACCGGCCTATTATTATTACACTTAAACCTACTGCCTTTCTTAAAAGGGGGAATAACTCTTGCTTTTCAGGATCCTTTCCTTTGCAAATTGAAAGATTTATAATATGTGTAACCATAGAAATCCTCACTGGAATATTGTCTAAAACTGTTGCTTTACTACTTTAAGATTCATTAATTTCTTACTGTCCTTTACTTTAGTAAACAAAAAAAGAAATTAGTAACTTAATTAGTATATCCATTTGACTCTATAAAGAAAGAATGAATACAGATTTAACCTACTTTGTGGCCTAATAGACTATTTGCTGTCTGTCAGATTACATACAGTTAAAAATGTGTGGTTGTGAACCCTGTTTGTGATTGTTGGAACGATTGTATGACAGGTATAACGGCACACGAGCAGAGACCAACATGGTGATCATTAACATCAGGCTGCTGTCAGGGTTTAAGCCAGATGAGACATCTTTACAGGCTGTGAGTGACACTTGAAGGTCTCCAGTCCTCTTTTGATATCAAGTTGTGTAGCCAGCGTTTGATTCGTTCTCACTCACTTCTGTCTCCACAGCTGAGAGAAGACCCCACCATCAAACGTCTAGATCTGGATGGGGATCATGTCATTTTCTATTTGGATAGTGTAAATGTTTTATTTAAATATCTTGAGGGGTTCACTGATATTTTGACAATAAAAGGGACAAACTGACCCAGTTCACAAAAAAAAAAAAGAAAAAAAAGAAAAGAAAGTAAACAGACAAAAAAATGTACTCACTCCAAAATGTAGATGTGTTTGTTTCTCAATCAGAATCAGTTTGGAGAAATGTATCACTTGCTCACAAGTGGATCCTCTGCACAGAATGGGTGCCGTCAGAATGAGTCCATCCTCTGTTGTCCTCTCACATAAAAATTCATCAACATGCAGGTTTAGAACTGCTTTGACTTTAAAACAGTTCTCGATCTGTGCATATTTCTCTCCTGATTCAGATGAGAAAAAATGTGTTGGTGAATATTAATTGACAATAAACATTTTACTTCACAAGACATTAGTTGACTGGAGTTGTGTGGAATACTTGTGCATTATTGGGATGTTTGATGGACTCTCATTCTGACAGCACCCATTCACTGCTGAGCAAGTCATGTGAAGCTAAATTTCTCCAAAACTGTTCCTATGAAGAAACAAACTCATCTACAACTTGGATAGCACAAGAGGGTCAATTTTAAGCAAATGTGTATTTTTGGGTGAACAATTCCTTTAACAGATTCTCAAATTTCCACAATCCATAGAAAATAAATAATAACTTTCTCTTCCTTTCCAGTTGAAAAAGAACGAGCTGAAGTCCATCAGCCTGCAGCTCGTGCAGGAAGTACCGGTGCACAACCTGAAACCAGCTGTGGTGACCGTATATGACTACTACAAGACCAGTACGTGTTTTTTCATCACTGCAATATTTGACACAACATACTGTATTTTCCAAAAAATAAAATAAAATAAATAAAAATAAAACTACATGCTTAGGTCCCTATGAAATGTTTTATTTTTTCTTACCATATGGTTTATTGTTACCAAGTTCTCAATTTTAGCATGTCTAATTTGAATACATAAAACAAGTTAATTTATTCAAATTTATTCTTAAATAGCCATATGATCTTATTACAATTTTTTTTTCTCAGAAATTATGTGTTGTGTATTTACATTTTTCTTGTTATCAAATGAAGGCATTATACATTACATTCATTTAACTTTTAATCATTGAAAATAAATCAAACTTTATGTTTTGGCAAACAAAGGGGATTTACTATTAACAATAAAACAGTTTTAATAATAATAATAATAATAATAATAATAATTTTAGTAGTAGCACTAACAGTATAAGTAGTATTATGCAGCCTACATTCCACTGAACAATATCTCTTGCACAGTGTCTTCAAGTTAAACCGAACTTTTATTTTGACAGGTTGCCGTGAATACTTTTAAAATGTCTGTGTGATATCAGAAAAATTAAGTTTTTATGACTGGACACTGCAATTTCGTCCACACCCCGCTTAATATAATGGCAGGGAAAATACTGATGTTTAAGTTTCATTTTTATAAATCTTAGTGACATCATGATATAGCTAAGCATTGCTTAGTTGTGCTTTACGAGCCTGTATTTCATCTTACCATAATGCATTTTCATTTTACTGAGACAAGCTCAACAATGCAGTGCACATAAAAATTAGGTTGTGTTTCGATTCCTCCAGGTGAATTGTCTGTGATTGACTACACCTCCCCATGTGCATAAACACTACCGTAAGTACAATAAATTTGATCTAAAGCTCCATTGGTATATTCAAATAATTTTAGCCTACTCTTAAATTTGATCTCCCAAATACATAGCCATTTACGTTTTCTATTTACATTAATAATAATTATATTTCTTAAGCACCAAATCAGTATATTGAATGATGTATAGCTAAAGGACGCACATGAATGTATTATAATGATTTAAATAGATATGTTATATTGCTTGATTAAATGTTGATTGCCCCCTTTTTTTTCCTCCAGGCGATGATATGAAGTGTTAATGGTTGAAGAATTATACACTGGAATATATGGCAAGACAGATAGTCTTCCATCACTTTCTTTTAATAAAATCTTATTGTTTTTCTTAAATCAAAATTTCTGCATTATGCATTTTAGTTGCTATTATACAATTTCTGCATCAGAAACATTTGTGTCCTGTGATTATTTATCTTTATTATTACTTTACATACACTTAAAAGAATAAGCTATATATCATTAGTGCATATTTGTCAAATATTAAATCCTGGTTTCAAGTTTTAAATCTTTCCCAATCCAATTATATATATTTTTTGGGGAAAAGCACACATCTACCAATATGCATATTTCTTACAATATTGCAGCAGATCACTCTATATTTTAATAGAAGTAGAACTGATATGTTGGTGTGGATTAATTAAACTCTCCTACTGGTTTAGTAACTTAAGTTTTAAACAAGATTTTATCGCCAACACATGAATGCTGCATTCAAACTTTCTGTTTGCTGTTGTAACACTCAATAACATCTGTATACTGTTTCCCCCTTGAGTGTTTAAAAGTAGCACAGTCAAAAACTGTTTCCAAACCACTCAGATGCTTGATATCTCTGCTTAGCAAAAGGAATTCATATTTTAAAATGCCTGTTAACTTCAGTAATATCATGTTAGAATGCTAATTGAGAATATTCTCCTACTGCTGCCCACTAAAGCGGTGTCAGTTTCACAGCGTTATAGGAATTACCAAATAATTTCAGCAAACAATCCCAACAAATTGCATCAGCAAACAACTCACTTCAGAGAGACTAAAGTGTACAGTATACCCCAAACAGTTCAGTATGTATTGCCTACATATTGCTCAAAGACTGAACTGATACTCACTAACTTCTCAAAGTTTGAATTCTAAAGAGATTGAATTTTTTTTTTTTAATGGCTGCCCTGCAGAAAATGGCTGCATATTTAGTGATATGATTTGAAAGGCAGTTTCCCCATGTTTAGTGTTAAAATCATAATAAAGTCCAAGTTAAAATATATCTTTGAATTTATTTTTAGGGCTGCCTTTCAGCACATGGCTCCATATTTAGTAATAACCCATATATTTAAATATATGAGTCCACCTGGAGTCCAAAAGACAAGGTTTATGCAGATCTTAAAAAGTCTTAAATTCATAAAATCATGGCATTAAATGTTGCATGCACTGGGGAAAAAATGAGAATGAGTATGTTTTCCAAAATAGATCTAAACATCCTTAAATCAATATATATATATATATATATATATATATATATATATATATATATATATATATATATATATATATATATATATATATATATATATATATATATATATATATATATATATATATATATATATATATATATATATATATATATATATATGTGTGTGTGTATATATATATATATATTAGATATATTCTAAGGAATTGAAAACAATCACGCAAGTTAGCCAATGCTTAAAACAAGAACAAATATCTGACATGTATTAAAAATTATTTCCCCTTTTTTTCTGAGCCAGTTGGCTGTTTGTTATTTATTTATTTATTTATTTATTTATTTTCTCAAACTCATTTCAAAGTCTTTTCAGAAGACAGGACTTATGTCATTTTGCTTCTTAAGTAAATGTATCTTGATTTAGGAAAATTGCATTTGCTTTCATTAAACCTGCTGAGACCCTGAAAATAACCAAGAGAACTTGAATTTAAGCGTAAATGCCCTCAAAGAGTATGACATATTTGAACTATGAAAATAACTAGTATTTTCACACACTGCCAGCAGTGTATTGTACTTCTAAAGTGATTTATTCCAAGGTTCATTTATGAAACTGTTTAACTAGGGTGTTGTCCAACCAAAATAAACTTGGTCTACAAACTTTCTTGGGTTAACCTTATCGTAGCACATCTTAGCAATAGGTTTTTAATTTAGCATGCTGCTCTCTTGTCTGGTGTCATGAAAACAACACAGTAGCTGTGATGCAAGACTTCTGCTTGCATTGCAGTGTTAATTACAGCAGTGAGGGCTACTTGCCCTTTTACATCTGAAGTCGAGTTTGGTTGTGACCTCTGAGCTAAAGTCTTCTCCGCAAGTGTTAGCATGGATCATAATTAGGCAAATAAACACAAAAACACCATAAATAAGGAAAACTGTGAATGTATTCATGTTCAACATTTTACAACACTGTTTTTACCTAGTTCTGTGATAGTACTCAAGACATCTTACACGCAAAATGAAGACTAATTATTCATGTTGGTTTCAATTCTCTGTAGATTTCATTTCAACATACAGTTTGGTTTCGGGAGAAAGCAGAAAATGTTGGTCTTTTTTTTTAACAGTGTCGTAGATGTAACATCGCTATCCATAAATAAACATTTTATTTTTCCCCAAACTAACACAAGGTGGAACAGACTAGATAAAAGCCTGCCTGTAAAACATCAATAATTCTTAAAGAGCTGATAAACCATTTAAATAGCTCCCTAATTTGTATTTAAGCAGTATCAGACTGATTTAAATAGGTCACCTTTTTTTAAATTACAGTACGTGTCAGTTCACAATCTCTTAAAACAGTAAAACCCAATACATGGAATAAAGGTGCGGTCACATTTACAACTGCCTAATGAATTTTTGCAGGTGAAATCCAATCATTTCAATTAGATTTCCACACAATCTGGAATTTCATGTGATTGCGAAAGATTTCCAAACACAAATTTTGCAACCGCTTCAGCTGGTCACATGAGTTCAGCCAACATAAAGTTGCTTGGTTTGACCTCTTTTGGGCTTGAGAAATATTGCTGATGTTTTGCTAATTTACTGATGTTTAGCGAATTTTTGCAGGCAAAATCCAGTCAATTCAATAGACATCCATGTATGTCGAGTGACGATGAAAATTCTCTATGCAGATTTCACCAAGGGTTCAGATGGTCACGTGAATTCAACCAACTGAAAGATACTTAGTTTAAAGTGACTTCTGTGTGAGCTGTACTTTATGGACGCTACATTATTGACAGCAAACAATTCAAATTTTTTGCCTAGGTTTTAGATTTTTTTTTACATTTTGTTTGCTAATTTACTATTCGTCAGTGAATTTCTAGGCGAATTTCAATAGGCATCAGTTTAATTGGGAATTTTGCATGATGGTGAATAGTTTCCCAATGCAGATTTCAGAACTGATTCAAGTAGGATAAGTGAATTACTGTGCTGACCAACACAAAGCCAGAAAACTTGATTGTTTTGAATGTAACCTCTGCATGAGCTGTACCTTAATTAGCATTTTTTTTTAACGTCATTCTTTACTACATTTTCACAAATGTACTGTTGTTTCTGGGGGAAAAAAATCTGTTTACAAATTTTACATAGGCAATTGGCATTGTTTGCCTATGTATTTTCACTAACTTTTCGCTAATTTACTGTTGTTCAGTGAATTTTCGCAGGCGAATTTTAAAAGTCATCCATGCAATCTGGCATTTTGCATGATTTCAAAGCATATGTCAAAACAACTTCAAGCTGATCATGCGAATTTACTGAGTTGCTTGTTTTGACTTCTGTGTGAGCTGTACTTCATACATCTCAAAACAACTCATGAAGGACCTTTACGACCCTCAAATTTTCGCTCATGTGACCGCACCTTACGACTGTGATTCCAGCTGTTTTTCACTAGTGTAACAGTTCAGATACGAAGATTGACAAATATGGGTCAATATCAAGGCACTGCATGACTTGCATGATTCTGATGTTGTTTCTTTTTCTCTTGTTTGTGGCAATTATTCCAAACTATCGTAGGCTGGCAGTGATAGGTGATGGCTGCCTCCCTTGGGAGTCAAATCACAAGATCAAGTTGTCAGGACTTGGCAAATATACTCTACTGTTGTATGTGGTATGTGTGTGTGTGTGCATGAGTTTGTGGTTCTGTATCTAAAAGAATGAGCTGGGAACACAGAGACACAGTGGGATACACTTGGACAGGAGTCGCTGATATCCCTCTACAATAAATATAGACTCCTGAGCTGGTAGGTGAGCTTTGGTGAATCAAGTCTTTGTTTTAGTGATACCGGATTTTTAAATGTGAATTTAATGCTCTATTTAATTTAAAACATCATTTAAATGTACTGCAGTTCATTTATATCCTCTCATCATTTTGTGTCGGTCGATCCCATCAAATATTTAATGCAACACTATTCCAGAATGGCTTGATGGCATTTGGCATTTTCCCCATCGTGTTTGAAAAGACAAATCATGGGACAAACTGAAATGAAAGTTAAATTTAAACTGCAACTTAAAAATATCTCTGACGGCAAAAAGGCATTTTCGTCTATGGTGAGTGAGCCACCACCTGCAGGTTTGGTTCATCGGGTCTTTTTGTCTTCTCCCTTTTTCAATCCAGGCAGACATGGAAAGCCTCTGGTGGATATCTGTCTGTGTATCTGAGTGAATATATAACATCTCCAGGAAAGGAGGAGACAAAAAAAGGAAGCAACAAAATAAAAGTTTTTCCTCTCAATGGGAATAACAGGTCTGGGTCATGTGAAGTCTCCCTGCCGAACGGTTTCCGTTTTGACACTTGGGTCAGCGAGTAGCGGTGGGTTTTGTCTCAATTCATGAACTGCGTGTAGCCCTCGGCTCCTGTCACTATCACATCCATCCATATCCTCATGGCCTCTGCGGACGGGGCCACCATGTAATACAGTCTGTCGTGCGTCTTCACGCAGAAGGTCAGGGAGGGGTTGGGGCTCTGTGATCAAAAAGACAATCAGATCAGTGAGGGAGCCATGTGTGGAGTCTATCTACTACTCACTTATTAAGGCATATGCATTAGCTGCTATATATCCATTAGGGGATGTCTAATTTCAGTAATTAGCGATATTAATTTTTATTCTAATTAAATGAATTAATCACGTGGAGGACCACAAATACCACATGCAGTGTTTTAACCACAATTAACGCCACTATACAAATAGATATCATTTAAAAATGAAACTAAATAAACGTAAGAAATGTACTGCTATTTCTCTCCAACTGGTATTAATTTAATATAGCTTCACAATTTTCCAATTATTATTAATAATGTGTATGGATAAGATATTTTTGCATGTACAATTTATTGTGTGGATTCTATACTTTGCAAGACATTAAAATATGGTGTTATTTATAATTTTGTAATATATTTGTTTCATGTATATTTATACATATTAATAATAACTAGAGACAAAATACAATTAAAGTGATTATGCTAATGTAATAATATGCTAATAATAAATAAACATAATAATCTTTTTTTTTTATTGAAAGTAATTTAATGCATTTTAATGCATCCAAAGGGTATAATTTAATATAATTAACATTTATTTTTAAGTATTAATAACAATGCACAGCTATTATTATGTGGTTCATGTAATATTACAGACTTTATCAAATATAAACACGTATATATGTTTCATATAATGTTTTTAGATTTGATTTTGAACTTAAGTTAATGTTTAATGTAGTAAAACTGATGTTGTTTGCAATGCAGGTATTTTAAATTTAATGGCTTTATGCTCTCTGCATTCAATAATTCACCTCACAAACACATTATGGTCAACATATTTATGCATTTAAAGTAGACTGGGGTGTATTTCCTTTTACCTTGTTTAGATTTGCTCATGGTTTTAAAGGATGAGGTCTCATCACTGTTATGTTGGCACATAGTACTTTGCCAGTTTCCATCAAGTGACAGATATATTTGTATAAAAATGCTGCAATGTCTGTTTGGACACTCTGACTTTGAATAAAAAATAAAGATGGGCAGTGTTTTCATCTCTTTTTTAAATGTTAATAAGCCCATTTAATTGATTTAACAGCTTTGTTGTCACATTACACTTTAACACACTATCGTTATAATTGTGAACGATTACTTTGAACCTGTTATATAAGCTCCTACGTCTCATGCAGCACAGACAACAGCGTGCACTCATTTCCCAGAAAAATACCACTTAATTAATAATGAATAATTAATTATTAGCACCTCTAATTCTAATACAGCTGCAAACAGTATTTAAAGCAGGAGTTGCTTGTTAAAATGTGCTAAATACTTCTAAACAAAACCTAAACCTAAACACTCATTATTAAAGAGCACTCCACTCATGCAATGGATATACAAATATTTTCAAATGATCCTGACACTGTCAAAGAGTGAATTATATTTTGGCTTCCCGTTAACCTATTGCATTATACAATGTGAAGCTGATGGGGTATAATACACCACCCAACTGCTTCTGTGGGGCTATAACGTTATACACATACTTAGTATCTCACCACAGGTGGGAGTAGTAAATAAACACTTAAGGGAAACGCACACAGGTCGTAAATTACATTATACTCTCATCCTCAGTAACTGCAAAAAAACAAAAACAAATATCCGCTAAGTGAAGGTGCAAATAGTCCAGTTATAAAACAATACAAGACCAGGTATGTTAATGAGTCACAAGGGAGTAAGTCTGTGAAAAAATGCACGGATTAGAGCAATTTCCTCTTAGGCAAACATGCAGGATAGTGCGATAGTGGTGGAGAGGGATACGTACGTTTGTCAAATTCAGATTGAAAAATCCTTTCTGTGAAAACAGTCGGCAAAGCAAAAGAATGAAGAAAAAGAAGGGTGGGGAACATTGACAGCAGAGTTACAGCATAAGAGACAAAAGAGAAGAAGCTAACGGAAAAAGATCAAATGAAATGGTGCAACAGGAGGGCAGAGCAGAAAAACAGCGGGAGATGTGAGCTGTGCTTATACCAAGGGCTCTTATTCGATCGTACCTTTGTGGCACTGCGCAGGTGATCATAGTAAACCTCCTCGATAGCCTGGAAGTAGATGACGCCCTTCAGTTTGCTCTCATGTTTATCTGCGGACAGGAGAAACCGAGAAAAACACTTTTCTTAATAAGTATCTTATTGCGGTGTTTTTGTTTGAAAACGAATTAACTCGAGAAGCGAAAGCCAGTGTGTTCTCCGAAAACAAGCATTTCCAAGTATTTTTTTACTGGAAAACAAGAGAAAACTAGTGATTAGCACAATGTTTTGCACAGCGCTGGTTTCGAAAACAAATAATCCCCCGCTCCCCTCGAGAATAATGATCTGGTAGCACCGATGTGACCCCTTCATTTTCAGCCCGCGTAGAAATAAAGAGCGAGAGCTCACGCTTTGCCGAGCGCCACGGCTGGGTGATGAGCACGATTTCCTCAGCATTGCGGCAGATTTCATCAGCATCAGATAGCATGCGGACGGGCTTCTGGTTATTTGTATGCCCCTAGCTAACCCGAGGCTATCGGAAATCATGGCAGCCGCTGTGAGCTTAAGAATTACTAATTATCCGTATCCCCCCACTGCTGGATTCACCCACAATCCACTCTTTGTTCTGCCCTCGTTTCTTTCCCCAACCTCAGGGGGACGAGAGCGTAACGACACGTTCGCCGAGCGGCATTAGCATAGTGCACAGTAAGGAGGATGTTGGAAGGCGACGCTGCGGTGCACATACCGGCGTAGTAGGAAAACGTCCTTTTAAGGCGATCAAAGACGAACCAGCGCTTCCTCCAGGATTTGATCTTCCCTCCCATCTTGACAAGATAGCCCTTGCACATCTTTTCGGTGAGAATCACGTGGTAGCACGTGTCCACACTGTGACCCGAGGACTCGATGTGGGAACGGAGGTCAAACTCCTCTTTGCGAATGGGCAGGTATCGGGTCATCGGGCGGGCCTGGAAATCAACAACCAGTGGTTTATATTTTTGTTTTGACATGAGACATGTTTTATTTCACTATCAACTCTTTATCCAAAATTCCTTCAAAAAAACTGGCTTCATAAAGTAAATGTTTTGAACTCACATCTTCCAAGATGAACATGGTTTTAATTTCAGGAAATTCTTTCATATATATTCATTCATTCATTTTTCATTTATTTACATTTTATTTTATTAGTTTATCTTTTTTAGGTGGCAAAGGGTCAAAATTGTCATTATCTTGAATAACATAATGGAAAAAGATTAATAATTTCATGTAACTATTCATACTAAATAATAATAATAATAATAATAATAATAATAACAACAACAACAACAACAACAACAACAACAACAACAACAACAATAATAATAATAATAATAATAATAAAACAATTTTAACAAAACTGAAAATCTTTTTTGGACCTTTTTATGACAGTTTAGATCGTAAAATGTCACTTTCTGTAAGTAAATTTGAATGAAATGATTATATATGGTCACTAGTTTACATATATCTTGCAGAATCTTCCAAATGTTTTCATTTCAATTTAACAAATATTACTAACTTGAACAAAATGTTAATATTTTTTGGTTATATTTTCTTATGGACTACATGTAAACTTCTGTTACGTTTATGCTATTCAAAGCAGTACTAATTAACCAGCAATGTTCAGGATCCCTCTTACTTTGTCAAAAATATACAATTATAGTACATTTGGTGGTTCCACAAAGCACATCACAAGTGTATTATATATACATAAACTGAAACATAAAAAAAAAAAAAACCTTTAAACATTTTTCATATCCAGAAACCTATATATACAATAAAACAATTGTACCAAATTAAATTGGCAGTCCTTGTAGAATCACAATGGACTTTCATCACATTTCGATCTGCAACTCCTCACCTGAGAGAAGTTTTTGGCCCTCATCTTCACCTCCTTCTCTATCAGCTGCTGTCTGTGCACCGTCTCCTCCTGCAGTCTCTTCTCCGCCTCCTCTCTTCTTCTTCTCTCCTCCTCTAGCATGAGTTTACGGGCCTGAGTCTCTCGTTCCTTCAGCCAAAAGAGAGCAGAGGTTATTAGACAAGACTGGGAGCCAAAGAAAGATGAATATGGTTACTTTATTGAGTGTATATTGATTCTACAACTTACTCTGGACTCTATGAGTCGAGCTTTCTCTAGCTGTGCCTCTTTCAACATCTTCTCCATCTCCTCGATCTTCAGCGCATCCATACCACTGGCACTGTGAAACACATAAAACTTCAGTCAAGTCATTAGCTATATGGGTGGGGGGGGATTCACTATACATGTCTGAACCAAGACTGACAGCAAATATTTAAACACTCGAGCGAGAGTTGCGCAAGTGTTCAGTGATTTTACCCCTCGGTGATCTATTTGGTGAATGATGGAATGGAGACCAGTAGCGGAGAGACCGCTGGATTACGAAACATTTCGTCATATATGAAAATACAACTGGATTGAACATACAGTACAAGCATGAAAATCTGCCGTGAAACATGAAATGAAGCACATGTGGACTATAAACAGAGAAAAAGAAAATGTGTGATGGATTCCTCTAGAGAAGAGTCTCAGACTAGCTTGAAGCTTTATGAAGACAAGAGTAAACAAACTGTATGAGAACATTTCAAGTAAACAAATTCTCTCCTGAGAGAGAAACAGCTAAAGGCCGTCGTGCCCCGGTCCAGCTCAACTGCTCCACTGCTCCATCGTACTCCACAGGCTTTTGTTTACTACATCTTCACACATTTCCCATGATAACGCTTGTAACTGAAGACAACGTGTCAGTGTCAAACTGAGTTTGGGGGCCATTCAGAACTGAAAAAAGAATGTCTTTGAAATTGAAAAAGGAATATTTGAATCTAAACTGAAATGTAGTGACATTCAAATAAAGTCATATTATGGCTGTAAGTGTAGTTTATTGATAATACACTATTTTTCAAAGTTTGAGATTAGTGATATATTTTCATTCGTTTTTTTATTTTTATAAATTAATGCTTTCAATCACAAAGATGCATTAAATTGATTAAAAAGTGACAGCAAAATGCTGTTTATTTGACTTTCTATATATATATAAATATATATATATATATATATATATATATATATATATATATATATATATATTACTGTTTCACTCTATTTTAGATTAAAATGAAATCCGACCTTCATGAGCACAAAGAACATCTTTCAAAAGCATTAAAATATCTTTTTGATCTTTTGAACCCAAACGTTTGAATGGCAGAGCACAGTTCAGTATGACTTATTCATCATGAGTTATTAAACTTACAGTAATATTAGGTAATTCCAGAAAATCATATATCAATAATTACTTCTAATTTAGTCTTAGTTTCTTCAGTTCTCACCATTAAAAAATAATTGACTCTGGCTTTTGCTTCAATAAACTCCTAATTTGCTGCTTAGCAATAATTAGTAAGGTAATTGATAAGTTCAGGTATTGGGTGGGACAAGGGATATAGAATATGATCTTGCAGAATATGTGCTTTATAAGTACTAATAAACAACCAATATGTTAATAAGCAACTAGTTATTATTGAGAATCTCTCAATGTACTAAAGTGTTACCATTAATTTCATCAATAAATGAATTACTTAAGTGTGTTACTTAAGATTTCATTATGTTTAAAATGAACTTTCATTTTATGAACTCTGATGAACTGCATCCCCAACGTTTTCCAGGATGCTCCAATTTACCCCAAAGTCTTTAAAAGGGATACAAACAACACAAAGCAGGCTTATCGTATAAATTATGCAGTTTTGTGTGTGTGTAGAAGAAAATCTGCTATGTGACTGTACTGAATTTCTTTGAATTACAATTAAGTGCATTTCTCTTCCTGTCATTCCAAATCAAATTCCACCCCGACATGCTCTGCAGCGTGACCAATTCAATTCAGATCCGCACTCATGAACTGAATTCTGAATTTCACTCAGCCGGTGTTTGCACCTCATTAATTTCCACAACCCATATTTTCTTTTCTCCTTTGGCTTATCTGTTATTTATAAATGTCAAATTCTGATGGAAGTACAACAGGACGCTAAACCGTCATATGCACGTTTGGATTACTTACTCTATATGCACAGAGGGGGATGGTGAAGAGCAGACTAACATTTCTGACATGAAGGGTGGATAAGCAAACAGTGTTTATGGAAGACACCTTTTGATTGTTGACGGTTTTGCAAGCCCAATTAGTCCTACAGTACGTGTGCCCTGATTGTCCTTGTTCTGTCCTGAAGCTGAACAGACGACTGTTTCCACACAGCCCGTTTAACCCAGCAACAACCTACAAGCTTAAAGACGTGTCTTCACGCAGTCCGTTTAACCCAGAAACAACCTAATCTGTAGCCTCGAGCAGCCAAAGCCGTTCATTTGTTCTTTCCTTTTCTCAGGAAAGGGGAAGGGATGAAGCACGGCTGCTGCATTCTGATTCACAGACTTGCATGCAAATTTTTATATACATAAATGATACTTCGTATATTCAGATATCATGAAATGTACGTTTATAATACAGTATACATGACAGATCAAACTTTTGGGGTCAGTGAGATTTTTTACATTTTTGAAAAAAGTAATAGTAGCACTATTATGAATTAATAGTGTTAAGATGAAGATTTGGAAAGACCTGAAGGTGAGTAATTCATGACAGAATGTAATATTTGGGTTAATTATCTATTTAATGCTTTTTTAAAGACGTATTTTTTGCTCATCAAGGCTGCATTTATTTGAACAAAAATAGAGAGAGAAAAAACTGTAATATTGTGAAATATTATTAAAATTTAAAACAACAGTTTTCTATTCTCTTTCTACTCGTTTAGATGTATTGCTTAATATATATGTACATACGTATATATAGATTTTTTATAGATTTCTTATAGAAGTTAAAAGAACAGCGTATTCAAAATACAAATATTTTCTAACAATATGTCTTTATTATCAATTTAACACATCCTTGCTGAACAAAAGTATTAATTTCTTTCAATTCTTTCAAAAAATGCAAGTGTATGTTTACAAAACATCACTCAAAACATTTGGAATAAGTATGATTTAATGCTCACAAAAACTGTGTTCATTTGTTCAAATATACAGTAAAATCAGTAATATAGTCAAATGTTATATATATATATATATATATATATATATATATATATATATATATAAAATCATTTATTTCTGTCAGGACTCAAAATGTTGAAATCTTTTGTAACTCTCACTTTTGATAAATTATTGCATGCCTGCTGATTAAAAGTAATAGTTTCTTAAAAAAAAAAAAAAAGTTTTTGAATGGTAGTGAATATTACAATATATATTTTTTTTATAAATGTTTCATTTTTTACGTTTATATTTAAAAGTGTATTATACATAGACTTGTATCATTTGTCATACTCAAACCCCTCACAGTTACTGCTAAATGCAATGCTTAAAATGAAAAGAAGTGAGAATAATTTATGCTCCCTATGATCTGAAGTCTCACTATAGTCAGCCGAACACCCTATGAAGTCCACTTTGCATGCACTATCAGGCAAACTGGATCATACTCAGTGAAAATCATTAAGCAGATGGTTGATCATTTAGCTTGGGACAGGCATGTGGAGAGGAACCACAGAGCTGCCACTGATTCCTGTCATAGAGCCACTGGCTAAGCGCTCAGAGAAAGTGATGGAGGAAAGCATATGGAAATGTCTAACCTGGACATGTTGTCAGGAGAGCAGGCCGAGTTGTTTCCGGTGGAGATGCTGGTGTCCATGCTGTCCGAGCTCTCCAGGCTGAGGGTGTCATAAGGCTGTTCCCCAGAAGAGGGTGCTGCGTGGTGCAGGATGGAGTGGTGCACTACTGGCCCGGAGGTTGAGGAAAAGGGACTGTTGAGCTGCATTTGAGAGCCATGGAGCGCCTCCCACTGGCACTGAGCCTCTACTGCAGCTTTCTGCTTCAGCTCGGCCAGACGCCTCCGCTGCTCATCAATCACTTGTTGGCCTGGTATAGATTAAACACATATATGGAAGTCAATTCCACAGAGTGGATATGCTGTGAACTAAATGATTCCAAAACTGAACAAGCTGAGCAGTTTATAGGTCATAGACAGCTGCCAAACTCTCTTATTAGACTACATAGTGCTTTGAAACCCAAGTGACTGCACATCCATTTAGGATGGCATAGTTTGCCCATAATTTGCTCCATCATGCCTCACACATACACATATAAATATGTGACGTATGTGCGCTGAATAAACAGCCCAAGCAATACCTCTAAATCAAGATTATTTGTACACTACCAGTCAAAACTCCTCTAATCATCATTTATTTTTGAAAATTATTGGAATTGTCCTGTAACTTTAATAAAATTAATTTAAAAAAAAACTGATGAGACCGATTAAACTAATTAAACTTTTATGCTCCCTGTGATTCTGAATCAATCAATCAATCAGTCTGTAAAAGTTTACATATTTAAAATGCAAATTAAATATATAAAAACTAATTAAACTCATCCTACCTTTGAGCTTTAAAAATAAAATATTACCCATGATTTACAAATTATGTAGAAGTCACAAAAGTTTACTTATTAAAAATGAAATTTAAATACAAATTATTTATTAATAATTAATAAAAATAATTAATTAAGCTGAACTTTATTTATACTATGTTTGAACTATATTTGAGCTAAAATAAAATAAAATATTCCCAATGATTTGGGAAGTAACAGTAATAATTACTAAGTAAAAGCCACAAAATAATTACATATTAAAAATGAAAAAAAAAAAAATCTTATATTTTCAAAATAAAATAAAATAATAAAATACAAATTACACTGGTTTTATATTTGAGTTTTACTAAAATATTAAATGAAAAAAAAAATGTCTTCATTCATTTGTAAGTTAGGTACAATGTATGATTTATATTTGCATAAAAAGTAATTTCAAAATAGAATTTAAAAAGCAATAATAAAATGCTCCCTGTGACTTGAGAATTTTATAGTAACCATAAAAATGTTAACAAATTAAAATTAAATAATAAAAATTACACTGGTAGAAGTTTAATAAAATAAAAGTTATACTATTCAAGTGTGTACAACTTTTGACAGGTAGTGCACCAGAAGTGCTTTAAATATATAAAACTAGATTATCACTGATGTCATGATTCAGTCCATGCACAGCTATGCCATCAAAGGAAAAAACCTTGGTAAAAGAACATTTGGACAGGGCAAGCCCGTTCCAAAGGGGAAAGAAGTGCACAAAACGTTGAGTTAGAATTAATGAGGATGCTGATTATGATGAAGGGCAGTCCAATGCTACACAGAGCTCGCTCTACCTGTGGGACTGTCCGTACTGGAGGACGACTCAAAGACGGAGGGCAAGAATTCTGTTTGAGGGCAAGGGACAACAAAGGATGACTGATGATCAAAGGTTAAAACACAACTAAGGAAAACGACGAAAGAATAAACCGGTATCCCATGGCCACTATAAATAAGGAAAATAAAACACATGTGGAAAATAACAAAAAAGCATGCGGGTTTGGAACGACATGAGGGTGAGTAAATAACGACTTTTTTGGTTGCAGTTTGACGGCTCATCAGCCGTTTATGTTGATTTTACAACCAGCTCTGAAATGTCAGCTGTCAAGCTGCTGTGCTTCTCATTACCTTTCTGCTGGAGAGCCAGCTGCCTCTTGGTCTCAATGTCCTGCAGGGTGGCTGCCAGGTTGCGTGGGAGACTCCCGGTGCTGTTGGCTACCATCAGAGGACTCTGGGTAAACGAAACAAACAAACAATTATTTCCACCAGCATATTTAACAATAAGGAGGGGGCTAAATTACCACATTAAATGATGCAGGAGAACTGCACTATTTACCCTGGCAGGGGTGTAACAGAGAGAATGTACCCTGGACCGAGGCTAACACAGACTTAATGCAGTATTTACCCTGGAAGGAGTGTTGCGTCCCAGTGTTACTGTAGTGTATGTGGGGGACAGACCGGCACTGATTTTCGGTCTCGAAATTGATGATTGGCTGGCATCACTGTCCAGTCGAGAGCGGTATACCTGCAGGACAGAAAGAGTCATTGTGAGTCCAAGTGTTGCTTTTCATCTTACTAATGTGAAACCAAGTTATATTCAGTAAACATAGCATCTGTACGATTTAAAGGTGTTCAACACAAAATTCAGTCTTAAAGGGTTAGATCATCCAAAACAAATGATGTCATTAATTACTAAGTAATCTCGTAGCTTCATAAAATGATATCGACTATTTTTACAATGTTCTTAATACCTTTTTGGGTCTTGAATATGTCAGTTGAGTTGTTGTATATTCATGGTCAGAAAGCTCTCAGATTTCATCAAGATTATCTTAATTTGTGTTCCAAAAATGAACAAATGTTTGTACAGATTCGGGACAACATGAGGGATAGTAATAAACAACAGCACTTTCATTCTGGGATGAACTATCCCTTTAATTTACTCAATACAAGTCTAAATGTGAGCATGGGAAAATAAGATTTAAAAGCTACAGTGGAGGGGACAAGAAGTCATTATACTTTATGGTTTATGTTTAACAGCGTAACAGCACACAAATTGCTGTTTTGAATAAATGAAGTAAACTTGAGTGAAGTAAATCTTTAACCTTTTTTAAATTTTAAATTTAATGTTAAATAAACACACTGCTTTACATTAAATTATTAATGTCCCGTACATTTTTGTAATTGTGATTATAATAATATATGGCTTGTTCCTTGATTTATAAAGACTATAAGGGCGCTTTTTGCATACTAGCATTCAAAACTTTGGGGTAAGTAGGATTTTTATTTTTCTTAAATAAACATTCTTTTATTTGTAAAGGATGCAGTAAAATTATTAAAAGTCATGATATTTATAATCTTCTAAAATATTGGAGATAAATGTTGTTCTGTTGAACTTTCTATTCATCAGAGAATGTACCATGGTTTCTACATAAATATTAATCAGCATATCGGCATATTAGAATGATTTCTGAAGGATCAAGTGATACTGAAAACTGGAAAAATTTTGCTGAATGATTCAGCATTGCATCACAGGAATAAAATATATTTTTTTAAATATATATAAAAAATGAAACAGTTGTTTTAAACTGTAAAAATATTTCACAATATTATAGTTTTGACTATATTTTTAATCAAATAAATGTAGCATTGGTGAGCACAATAGACTTCACAAGCCCCAGAAGCTTTGAATAGTTGTATATACAGTTTATAACACTTCACGATCCGTTAACAAACATGCATGACCAGTAAAAGTTGCTTTTCTTTAAAGGAACATTTTACTCCAAAATATAAATTCTGTCATCATTCACTTATTATTATATCTTTCAAAAACTGATTGACATTTTTTTTATGCTGCACAAAAAGAGTTACTTAGCAGAATGTTCAAGCTGCTTTTCCAGAAAAAGGTGATTGGAGATTGTGTCGGTCAAGCAAGATTTTAAAAGCATAATCACTTCAGTCTTTTCCTCATAGATAGCTAATTTATGTTTTGTCATGACAACTCTCAGAGAGTTTAGCATGTTAATGTACATGACAATGTTACTGTATTTGTTCTTGGAGGAATAGATCTGATATGTTGCTAAAGCTGCAGCAAAATAACACCTAGACTTGCTAGTAGCAATATATCCACAGACATGCTGCTGTGACCATGCAAGAAATACTGCTGCTGCACATATAAGATATATAAAATAACCCCCATATATAACATACATGAATCACCCTGTAGCAGATCTAGACAGGTGGAGCTGGGGAAGTGGAGGTTTTCTGAAGTGTTGCAACAGCAAGCACTGGCCGAGTGTTTGAATGTTGAACAGTAAGCTCATTGGCTGCAGATGTGAAACCAATCGGCTGTGACATGTGAATAATAACCTATCATGACAAAACTTTGTATATTATATAGTATATACTTTTTAAAGCTTGACAATGTCTTCATCCACTCTCATTGTAACAGAAAAGAGCAGCCTGGGCATTCCGCTCAACTTCTTTCGTGTCCCATTGAAGAAACAAAGTAATTCAGGATTGTTATAACATGAGTATATACAAACAGAATTAGAATTTTTCGCTGCACTATTCCTTTAATAAAAGGAATCTGCTATTGATGGTTCTTGACACCACAGAAGACAGAAACAGTCAAGAGCTAAAAGAATGAAATAGCATTTGCACTCACATAAAACACCCACAAAAACAATCTTACTTGGACACATCAATATGCTGTAAAAGAGGCCTATGAAGATGAAGTTTGGAAATGTGGCAGAGCAGAGGAGGGAGAAAGAGAGCTGAGCTTCTGGCTGTTACCTGCGCAGGCTTGCGTGATGAGAAAGCTTTAACCGGGAGGGGAGGAGGAGGGCAGAGATGGTTTGCATCTCCAGCTGCCATTACCTCCTGGTACCAGCGCTTTAAATCTAGAGCGGGCATCTGAGGCTTGCCCCAGTCCGACTGACGCTTAACACAAGCAGCACATCCATAAGCACAAAGAGAGAGAGAGAGAGAGAGAGAGAGAGAGAGGTGGGATGGTGGGATGGCAGATAGAGAAAGAGAAGAGAGTTAATGATAAACTGAAAGATTCAATGACTGAATGACACAGGTCGTTGGCGATACCCTAACCGGGAATACAACGAGAGGAGGAGAGACACACCTCGAAGGAGAGAGAGAGGGAGGAGCCGCGAGGGGAGGGGAGGCAGGAGAAGGCGGAGTCTGCGAGAGAAGACTGAAGTAATTGGATGGGTGAGGTAGGGGAAGACTCCACCTTCGGCATCCCATAGATCTGGTTTAATTGGCCGACGGTCACATACTCCTGACATCCAGGAGTGACAAGCGGACAACAGGCAGAAGGGAAAAAACAGGAAGTAGCAGAGCAGGAAAGAGAAGTTAGCATCTACAGCACATAATTAAGTATTACAAAGCTATTCAGTTTCTAATTACTCTATGCATAAACATTAGCCCTAATACTGTGTCCTAACCAGACGCAACCCAAAGTTTCCAGCAAGTAGGTCTGTCTACAGTGAAAGTGAAAACAGCCAATCAGAACAAATTTTATGTTTATGGAGTGAGAATGTGACTCAATGAGATTTCTCGATGTGTATAGGTCCATCTAGCACCGTTACGACAAACAAATGAATTAAAAAATGCAGCTGGTTAGGACAGAAAAACTAACAAGTAAGATATTGCTTTATTGCATCAAGCCTAGAGACTGATCAGGTATTGGGTCATTTTATAAAATGGGTGCCATTTGTATTCCTTTATTTATTTACATTTAGATTATTTTGATTTGATTACTTTTTTGATTTGTCCAACCTGTTTTCAACTTCTTACTGTATATTCAAGAAAGCATAATTATATCCAAATAATGGTTTATTTTATTCTAATTTATATTCTTTTGAAGTTTTGGCTGAATTTAATTATTTTTTTTTTATTTATTTTTTTTGAATATAGTTTTATTTTATTTTTTTGAATATAGTTTTATTTTGATTTTAGTGTTTATTTTAAGTGATACATTTTTGTGCTTGACCTTAAACTTATTTCACTTAGTTGTAAAGGAAACATTTCATATTTTCTTTCACTTTCTGTTTTGTTTTTTATTTCAGCTTTATTTCAATTAACAAAAAAATGTTTTTTTCATAGTTTCAATTAACAATAATAACCCTTATCTGAACTTATTTTTTTTTATTTAAATACAATTTATTCAATGTATTTTACTTGAGATATCATGATGCACCTTATTAAAGCAATAGTTCAACCAAAATGTACATAATAAATGTACATAATTTTGGATTGTGGATGAAGTAATGGTTTAAAGTTAAAATACCTTAATGATGGATTTGCTTCTTACAAACACACAGTTTTTTTTACTTCATAAGACGCATATTTATGGACTGGATTACTGTGGATTACTTGTAGATTATTGTGATGTTTTTATCAGCTGTTTGGACTCTCATTCTTACGGCACCCAGTCACTACTGAGGATCCACTGCTGAGCATGTGATGTAATGCTAAAATTATAAACAAACTCATTTACATCTTTTTGTATCTTTAGTACAATTTTTGCAATATATATATATATATATATATATATATATATATTTTTTTTTTTTCTCAACTATTACTTCAACACTTAATTGGTCAGAATGTTTATGATAAATTACCGTATCATACTGGAAAAAGGAACCGTTGACCCTACTACTGTGCTTGGTGATGGCCATGTATATTATGTAAAGCTAAGAAATATATACAGCACAAATGTAAGTAAGACTAAAGCTTAAAAGAGAGAAGCAGAAAGAAGAGAGCTGCTATGATACCTCACGAGGGGCAGTTACAGCTGGGTCAAGGGCAAGCGAGAGGCCGTGTGAGGAAGCGTTGGCGAGCTGGATGTCATGGCAATCACTCCCATACATCTTATAAACATCCGACAGCTTCAAGTACTCCTGAGACACGTCACCAGTCAACCCATTCACGCAGGACACAAGTTCAGCTGTCAGTTTACTCGCATTAAAACCCAATGAGAGCAGTTCTGTCATATTCATACAACTACAGTGACAGGCATGCCTAGCTTGACCAACAGGGACATGCCTACATCTAACTCTTGTAATTACAAATTACAAGTTACTCAAGCACTGCATCCCAAATCATGTACTTTTGCACTGTTCTAATATAAATAGTGCAACTAGTGTGTTCACACTGAAAATGTAATAAAAAAAGTGCACTTTAAATACACAGATGAAGCACTTAAATAACTGGAGAATTTTTTTTTATAAATCATACATTCAACTATAGCAGCATTAATTACATGATGAAGGGGGAGGAGCTAACAAAGAGAGTTTATGAATGACAAAATAAGCTTATATAATTCAAACACTACATAGAGTACATAGTGCATAACAGTGTATAAGTGTTTAGTGTATAGCGTGTCATTTGGAACGGAGCTATAGTTTCAAGTAGTCCAACTTCAGGCAAATTACTTTTTTTTTTCTTTTTTTTGCTGAAAACTCACAAAATGCGGAGTAAATTCTCTCTTAGCAATATTTATTTAGTTTCATAACTATAAAATGACAAACAATAAAATTTTAAAGATTAGAATCAATAAAACTTTCAAATAAATGCTTTTCTTTTCAACTTTCTGTTCATAAAAGCATCCAGGGGAGCTGTATATTTCAATTTTAATAATGTTTCACAATATTGCTGCTTTCCTGTATTTTTTAATAATAATATATATAAAGTCCTAGCATAAGATATTTCACACAAAAAAATTACTTAAACCCAAAATATTTGAAAATAAACAAACAAATAAACAAACAAATAATTATTTAAATTTAAAATAAATATATGATGGAAAAGTAATAAAACTATAAAACACAATGGATACAATGAATCTGTAAATCATTTGTTGAATCAGTTCATTTACATGAACTATCCAAACAAACCAATTCATTCCAATGGCAAAATGTTGTTGAATTGATAAACTCCTTCCAAAACTTTAGAGGGAGTGTGATTTGTCTTTGGAAGCCTCCAAACATCAGATCCCATCAAGCCAAGCGCTTTCAATAAGATAACACTAACTGAGATGTTTTGTACTGACGTGTTCTCAGAGCACGTTTTAGTCAGTATTGGCATTTTTAGATGCTGTAGGCTGCATGCATCGACAGTTCAGTTACCTCCTGAGGCACCATGGCATATGAGTGGAATGAGGAAGCATGAAAAGGGGAGGAGTAGGGGTGGTCATCGTCTAATAGGTCAGCCTCGCTGATGTGAAGCACATCCTGGGCGGAGGTTTATAAGTCAAATAATATCCTGATAATATCCTGAGTCTAAAAGATTTCATTTCCTGTTTCACTAACCACATTATTATTGGATGGCACAAGGGACACATATGCTACCATCTGGCTAAAAAGCTGAACCTTACAGCTCTCCTAGCCCAAGAAAACCAAACTACAAAGATGAATTGCAAAATGTTTTGCTAAGAAACATACTACAGGTCCACATACTGAGAGCATACTGTACTTTGGAAAGACTCGACATTTTAAAGATATGTTAACCAGCAAATACATTCAAGCAGGGGAACAGATATTCAGCAGTTATATCTTTATAACCTAAGATGCTCATAAAGCATATGATTATAGTTCTGCTTACCTCCTTTATAGTGTTGGAGCTTTTGGGGAATGTCTTTCCACCAGTTAAGCTCTGGTATCTTCTCTCCAGATTGGCCAGCCTTTCCTTTTCCTGAAACACAGATTCCAGGTCAGTCAGTTAAAGGCTATCATAATTTCAACAAATAATATGTATTCAAAATAGATAATATCAATAAATGTGTTGAGAACCAGATCATATTAAAATAATTTCTGATGGATCTCATATGACAATAAAAACTGGAATATTTGATGCTGGAAACTTAAAAGCAGTTTTTTAAAATTCTAATAATATTTCACAATACAACTGTTTTACTGTATTTATGATCAAATATGTGACCTTGGTCCTTGGACCACAAAACCACTCATAAGTAGCAATTTGTAGCAATAGCCAACAATAAAACATTGTGTGGGTGAAAATTATCATTAGGATATTAAGTAAAGATTATGTCCCATGTAGATATTTTGTAAATTTCCTAACATAAATATATAGTAATATGCTTTGCTGAGGACTTAATTTGGACAAATTTAAAGGCGATCGTGCAATTGTGTAATGTGTAACATTGCCAACACACCGAAAATACACATATATTAAGCAAAAAAAAAAAAAATCTTTTGGATGCGATTAATCGTTTTACAATGCACAGATTTTAATTCAATCATTTAATGCTGAACTTTTTTTTTTTTTTTTTGACCAAGCAACAAAGTAGACAACTGATTCTTGGAGAAATCTGAAGAAAGTCCTCAACCTGAAATGTTCTTAAAATGAGCAAAAACATAAAAAGTGAATATAGTAAGTCATTTTCATTTCCTGTACCTTCTGTAGCAGCTGCAATGCCATACTTCTGTCTTTGGCCAGCCTCTCACACTCCTGAGCAGCCTGTATTCCCAGCTGATTGGCTTGGCTTTCCAATGCTGTGACCTTTTCCTGGAAACAACAGCTTGTAAATGAGTTTGAGATGCTCTTAACGGCTCCATGCTTTGTTACGTGTCTGTGTTTCATGTACTTTTCTTTTGGCGACGCTGCTGTGGTACTGAGCTCTGTCCTGCAGCAGCTGCTGGCTGATGGTCTCGCGCTCCTCCTCCAGACTGCTCTCCTTCTCTAACTGCTGGAACTCCAGGTCCTCAAACTGCTTAGTCGCAGCTTCAAGAGTCTCAGCTTCCTACACACACATATATAAAAGCAGGGGGTCAACAACTAGTCAAAGAATCCCATAAACAACAGCACAATGCATGATCCGCAGCAGCCAAGCTACAGGGAGAAACCCGTAGGAACACATTTCTGCCTGCAAAAGGGCTAGTCATCAAAAAGCACTGTCCGATAAGATTCCTTCAAGTATGCTAATCAAAATAAATATGATATTTCTTCATTTTTTAAACAAAGACTTCCTAGTATGCTTTGTATTTTTGTGTCTTTTTACTTTTTTCTGTGTGGTCTATAGAGAGAAGTTCATGATTTAACCCCCAAACAAGTTACGTGCAAAACCTTTAGCTGTTGTAAATTTAGATTTCATTGGGCATGTCAGTTATAGCTGACTGCCTATTTAATGTTTAAACAAATACTAAACTTAACCTTCTTATATAATTGGCTGTACTTCCAGATAAAAACCATGTTTGTTGATTTTTCTAAACTCTGAACTTTTATTGACTTGCACGATTGATTTGACCAATGAAATCGATTTGCCGGTGGGTTTTGCGCTTAGCTGGTTTGAAGCAAATAATCATGTGAAAGAAGTGAGAGGTATCAAAATAAAACTAGCACTACGTTAGTTTCTGCATTAATAGATTAGTACATTGTTAAGTGTTATTAACATTTTGGCACCAGACAGTAGCATGTAAGAAACCTGAAAAATAGGTTTTGGTGCATTTGGTGCATAGACAACCCAAAAGAGCTTAGTTGGGAATGTGTATCTGGATGGTGGGGTCTATAAAGCCAGAACTGTGGGGGCGGAAGCAGTCGGTATAAAGTGCTGATGTTCCTGATGGTCACTGACCCTCTTGAGTTGTTCCTGTAACTGCTCCCTCAGAGACTCAGGGCAGTTATGGAGCTGGCTCGTCAACTCATTGTACCCATCCTGAAGCCTCTCCAGGGCTTCCCGCTCTGCGTCAACATTAGCCCTCTCCTAGAAAGAAAACACACCATCCGGGGAAGGGGAGAGAAAGAGAACACACAGCTCAAATCCACGCCATGCAGAAGCATCCGAGGTTAGAGGTCACAACAGAGTGGGTGGAGCCAGAAAGGATGAACTCTAAGCCTTAATAAACACTGTGTGGCACTGGACTGTAGGCCGTCAACAGGGCCAAACAGACTTCTGTTCTCAGGCATTTCTTGGTCAAAGACTTCAGATGTAATGATTTATAGATGAGATTATGCTATTTCAGATGACAGGAATTGATTTGTATGGGATCGTCGGCTAGTTTGAAGCTGCCCTTTTTATTTCTTTTATCATAAAAAGAAAGATTTGCAGTAGCATCTTAATGCATCAGAAATATATGTATTTTTTTTAAAGTTAGTCCTCTGATATTTCTAAGGCTAGACGTTGAGTTACTTGAGTTATGCATTGTGTTCTTTCCAGACCAACATTCATAGCACGTCAAAACATCAATAAATCAAAGCACAGAAAGAACCAGATTCTGTTTAAGGAACTTTAAAAAGCCATCTTCAGGGATTTTAGGGGAATTTTCTGTGCTTGCACAAACACTGCACGGATTGTTCGTGGTCGAGATCAATCTAGTACAAATTACAGCTGACCGGGGTAAGGGAAACGGGTTCAGAGCAAACAAACTGATCAATAAAGATCTGAATGAACAAAGCAGTTATGAAAAACCAATCCAAAGTATTGCACAGTATCTATGAATAAAATATTTATATTTTTATATCATTAATTAATCAAAGTTTTCTCTCTCTCTCTCTGTGGAACACAAAAGGAGATTTTTTGTTGTTGCTGCTGTTGTTGTTGTTGCTCTTTTCTATACAATTACAATGAATGTAGACTTTAAGCTCTTTAAGGTGCACAGGTACAATACAAGTAGCCTATTATAAAAAAAAATCACTTGATATAAAAATCTATTAAGTTTTATCAGTTATTATTGAGAACTGCAAGGATTTATTCCAATTGAGTCAAATTTATTTTGTAAAGTGGATTTTTTTTTATTTATTTTTTACAATACATTCTTTCAAACCAACTTTATATAAAATCATGATATTAATAGATCTAATATCTTAATGTGTCATGCCATATAGTTGTATTTAAAAATTAAAGCCAAGCTATAATATACAGTAGTTTACATTTTGCGATGATACAAGTAATCAACCAGTTGAGATTTGCTATTGATTGTTCCAACCCTGTAAAGGTTAATTTTTATGTTGAACACAAAATAAGACATTTTAAAGAATTTTGAAGAACAATAAAAGTTGTTTGCCCCCGTTGATTTCTGTCACACACCTGGACTCATTTAGCTTGTTTTTGCCCGTGACCCAGTTTCTGTCTTCCGTGTTTAGTTGATTAGTTCCCAGGTGTCTATTATCTTCCTCATGTGTTCCATGTCCCTGTTAATTTAATGATTCCATCCACCTGTGTTTCCCCTATTATCTGTTGTACATAAGCCTTGTCCCTTCAGTTCTGTTTTGTCGGGTCTTCTCACTTGGTCTCACTTGTGATCACTTGCTACTTACGTGTGTCTACCTCTGTGCTCATGTTGGATATCCCCTGTGTTGGATATATTAAAAGCCTAATTCCGTTTATCCTCGACTCCGTATTCCTTCAGGCAGCGTAAGACCGTGACAGAAGACCCGACCTCAAAAGAGAAAATAGAAAACTGCGTGTTCTTCCCTCCGTTTTGCTTTTGTTTTTTCACAGTCTTTTCTTTTCTTAGTGTCTATGGATCCCCTCTATCGTCCCGAATTCCTCATCCTCCTGCTGAAGCAGGAAGGACGTTCTCTCGAGGACCATACCAGACAGTTTTTCCTATTAGCTAATGCCACCAGCTACCCGGACGGCGCGCTCTGCACCTTCTACAACACCAGCCTGAACTCCAAATGCAGAGCGTTGTCGTCCGAAGATGGTCCTCGAGAGGATTTCGCCGCATTCGTGGAGTGGACTCTGGCGAGAAATGGCTCACCTCTCACCATCTGCCCCATAGAGGACCTCGCCAGCCCCACTCCCGACCCAGAGACCAGCCAGCCACCATCACGCCGCACGGAGCCAGAGCCCACCGCAGCCGCAGAGCCCGAGCCATCCACTGACAGGGAACAGGATCTCGAGAGCGCGACTGACCAGGTGTGTGAGCCGGCAACACCGTGCATCGTGGGAGTCCTCGTGGAGATCGAGGGCGTGGAGGAAAGCCCTGCCCACACTCCTGCGACTGAGGGTGAGCTGTATGCAGTCTCTGAAGATCATATGGAGCAAGTTCTGGATCTGATGGACTGGTCTATGGAGGTAATCCCTAATTTTCCTGTTTCCCCGCTGGTTCCGTCCAGCCCTGATTCCCCTGTATACCCTCTCAGTCTCCCACTCCTACCTCCTCCAGTCATTTCCTCTGCTCCATTTCCGCTGGTTCCGCCCAGCCCTGAGTTTTCTGTTTCTCCGCTGGTTACGCCCAGCCCTGAGTTTTCTGTTTCTCCGCTGGTTACGCCCAGCCCTGAGTTTTCTGTTTCTCCGCTGGTTACGCCCAGCCCTGAGTTTTCTGTTTCTCCGCTGGTTACGCCCAGCCCTGAGTTTTCTGTTTCTCCGCTGGTTCCGCCCAGCCCTGAGTTTCCTGTATCTCCGCTGGCTCCGCCCAGCTCTGAATCTTCTGTTTCTCCGCTGGTTCCGCCCAGCCCTGAGTTTTCTGTTTCTCCGCTGGTTCCGCCCAGCCCTGAATTTTCTGTTTCTCCGCTGGTTCCGCCCAGCCCTGAGTTTCCTGTGTCTCCGCTGGTTCCGCCCAGCCCTGAGTTTCCTGTGTCTCCGCTGGTTCCGCCCAGCCCTGAATCTCCTGTGTCTCCGCTGGTTCCATCCAGCTCTGAATCTCCTGTGTCTCCGCTGGTTCCGCCCAGCTCTGAATCTTCTGTGTCTCCGCTGGTTCCGCCCAGCTCTGAATCTTCTGTGTCTCCGCTGGTTCCGCCCAGCTCTGAATTTTCTGTGTCTCCGCTGGTTCCGCCCAGCCATGATTTTTCTGTTTCACCACTGGTTCCGCCCAGCCCTGAATCTTCTGTGTCTCCTGTATTCCCTCCCAGCCTCCCTCTCCCGCCTCCTCCCAAACCTGCTGGTCCCTCTACCCCTCTTTCGCTGGTTCCGTCCAGTCCTGATCCTCCTGTCCTTCCTCCCATCCTTCTCCTCTCTCCTCCTCCTAGACCAGCCAGTTCCTCGCCATCCCTGCTGGTGCCAGTCAGTCCCGCAGCTCACCCTCAGTCCGCGCCATCGGGGCGCGGTGGTTCGCCGCTGGACTGCCAGTCTCCAGCTCCGCCTTGGCGTGTTAAGGCCCTGTCTCCGCCTCCAGCCTCCGAGCCCTGGACTCCTCCTCGGTCCTTCGACCCAGCGGCTCCGCCTTGGCTCTTAGCTCCCTCGTCTCCACCGTGGCCTGTCATCCCACCTGCTCCACCGGGCTCCCTCGTCCCTCCGGCTCCACCTTGGTCAGTCGTCGACCATCCGCCGCCTCGGGACTCCACTCCTCTGGTTCCACCTCGTCACTCCATCCCTCCGGCTCTGTCAGGCTCCTCCTTCCCTCCGGTTCCACCTCCATCCTCGGTCGCTCCGGCTCCACAGCGGTCTGCCAGGACCCTGCCTCCGCCTTGGTCGCCTGAGCCTTCTGCTCCACCTAGGCCCTCCGGAACCTCGACGTCCCCCTGGCTCTGCGGCTGTGCTGCTCCATCTTGGGCTCCTCACCCATCGGTGCAGTCTCCGCCTGTCGGCCCCCTGGTGTCGTCGACCCTTCCTTCACCATGGCTCCTCCCGCCGTCGACTCCACCTTGGATCTCCGTCCTGGCTGGTCTCTGGTGGACCATCTGGCTCCTCCTGCTCCTGTCTCCTCCCTGGCTCCTTCCTCCGTCGTCTCCTCCCTGGCTCCTCCTTCTGTGGTCCCTGTCTGCTGGCCCCCTCCTGGGAGTCCGTCCTCCACCGGAACCTCCTCCCAGGTTCCCACCCATGCCTCCCTCTGTTGTTTCTACGGTGCGAGGACGCACCTACCGGGAGGGGGGAGTACTGTCACACACCTGGACTCATTTAGCTTGTTTTTGCCCGTGACCCAGTTTCTGTCTTCCGTGTTTAGTTGATTAGTTCCCAGGTGTCTATTATCTTCCTCATGTGTTCCATGTCCCTGTTAATTTAATGATTCCATCCACCTGTGTTTCCCCTATTATCTGTTGTACATAAGCCTTGTCCCTTCAGTTCTGTTTTGTCGGGTCTTCTCACTTGGTCTCACTTGTGATCACTTGCTACTTACGTGTGTCTACCTCTGTGCTCATGTTGGATATCCCCTGTGTTGGATATATTAAAAGCCTAATTCCGTTTATCCTCGACTCCGTATTCCTTCAGGCAGCGTAAAACCGTGACAATTTCAGTAGTAGTGAAATTAATTCTATGGAGACTATCAACTGTTTGATTATCAGCATTCTTCAAAATATCTTCTTTTATGTACAACATAAGAAATAAATTCATACAGTAATGAGTAAATGATAACAAAATTTTAATTTCTGGGTGAACTATCCCTTTAACAACATAAATGTCCTACCAGTTTAGTTGTACTGACCACTTTTATGATACTTTTATGTTGCTTTTGCATCCTTTTTGAAGCTGGAAGGCTTTTGGTTCACTGTAATTCCATGGTGAAAGAATGCCAAGCACAGTGTTCATAATTTCCCCTTTTGCATTCCAGAGACTGAAAGTCAGCCTTATGAAAGTCATAATTTTCATTTATTGGTGAACTATTCCTTTAAGGATCTCTCCAAGAGCATAATACTTGGCAGAAAGGAAAAAAGGAGACTAGAACACCCAGAGAAACCTAGAATCTGATGGATAAGAAAAAAAAGCTGGAACAATTCTGAAACAGTGTGCAGGAAAAGGCTTTCTAAAAAGAAGTCACATAGTCTCACACCACTGGAGCTATTGTCCCTCAAAGCCAGTGTGCTAATCCCAAAGCCTGAGTCTGTACTAAGCTAAACAGTTTTGAACCCGAGGGGGCGAGCATAAGAAACGGAAAAACTGTGAGTGCGGGGAAAAAAGCAGTGGAGATTAGAGGTTAATGAAGGCTTGTTAGTGTTGCCAAGCTTTGTAGAGGACCTGATGAGAACCACCACAAAAGGAGAGTAAAAAGACAACACCTCTTGTGAATGAATGCTTGATTACTAGACAGAACTTTGGCTTTCTGCCCAAAAACAAAACTAGTGAACTGCATTTAAATGTGACTATTGTCTTCAGATCCTCTATTGAGCAATGTAGAATGACCAGATGTAATGGGAAGTGCTTTGGCTAGTTTAAATGAGCACTTTCACTCTTTCTTTTGTTTTGTTTTTACCTGGGGATGGCAATCGAGACCAGAATGGGCCTTGAGTGGCCATCCGAAAGAATGGCATGCCTTTAAGAAATGTCAGAGACCAGAAAAGGCTGTTCAGTCCAGAGAGGCTCAACAATATAAAACACAAAACAGTCGGTTGGGGATTTGAATCACTTAACAATTAAGGTGCAGTCACATTTCAGCAAAATTTAATGACTGAAGAACAGCTTGCAATAGCTGTGTTTCCCTTTATCCTCCAAATTGAAAATATGCCTAATGAAAACTCAGATGCATACGTCTGTAGTGCATTACGGTTGCGACATTGCCACCAATGCTTGTGTTTACATCAGCTGCGCTGGGGCACGCTTCAGAAGCATCCCAGAAGCAACTCTCAGCACTGCTTCACTTAAGATACACGCATACGTCTACTTTGATTAAAATCAATGGCTAGTGCAGTGGCTGCAATATACATAAATCTACCAACATCCGTTACAATGACTTATCACGAGAGAAAAAAAAACGTTTTAGCAGCATAACATCGGTTAATGGAAACGCCATCAATTTGCAATAGGATTTTTATAGACATTTCAAAAATACACCTAAAGTTTTGAGCAAATATGTAATGAAAACCCGGCTAATAAAGTCACTTTTAAACCAAGCACTACCAACTGAACCAGTTGCAAAATCTGTGAAATTCGAGATGATGGTTTTCGACAATGAAAATTCATCAAGCGATGCTAAATATGACCACACCTTTATGGAAACATTTTTTTCTTCCACATGAGAAATGAATGCATTAATGTGTTCTGAATATGGAAAATTCCATTCTGTGAGCTTTCATGTGGTGTGTGCATCCTACCTTGTCTTTCTCTCTCTGGATGGTGCTCTCCAGTTCGCTGAGTTTGTGCTGCAGCTGGTTGATAGTCTCTGTCTCGGCCTCAATTTGCTCCAGCTCGGCCTGTCTCTCTCCCTGCAGCAGAGCTCTTTCCATCTCCGCCTGTCCAGATCAACACGTCAGACAGAGCAATTCTCACACAGGCCACATAAACACACCCAAGAGCTCCATCTGACATTCTCTGTTCCACTATGCATCACTTCCCTCTGCTTCCGACTCTTATCCACTATAATTAGCAAAGGACTTCCTGTATATCCTTCAGTGTATTTCACTATATAAAAATGTTTATGAGAGCGGCTCACCTCCTGTTTGGACTCCTGAAGTTGCTGCTCCAGTTCTGTGATTCGAGCTTTGAGCTCATCTACCTTTGCCAGCACCCGAACGCGCTCCTCCTCCAGGTATCCCAGTTCCAGACGGCCAATGCTGTCCTCTGCCTGAATACAATTTCTTATTATTATCAATGATTGAAAATGGTGAAAACATATATAAATTTTTCCCATTTAAAGAAGGAAAGGGTGTCCGACCTGTCCATTTTGTCCATTTAACAGATCTGCTGGGGTCCGTCTGTCCTGCTGCGCACTCTCAGTGCTACTACTGTCCTCCTTCAGGTTCTCCTCTTGGCTTTCACGATGTCTCTGCGCCACCCTTAGGGAAGCACTGCTCATACTGTCCAAGGAAGGACGTCTGACGTTAAGCCCGTCCCTTGAGCCTAGCCCAGAGACGCCCATCCTGCCCAGATCTCCCGCAGGCCCGTCACCCTTGTTGTACTCGGCACAGAGGTTCAAGATTGTTTCCAGCCGCTGCCGTTCCTAAAAACACAACAGAGATGAGCTATTAGATGGCAAAAATTGTCCTCATGTTATCTAATTTCCTTTGCGCCAGCCTCTGGCACTCAGCATCCTACTGGTGCCAATCTGAAGAGAGAGGAGAGGAAATAAACAGAAGTGGCACTGTCTGGAGAGACTCTTATCAGGACTCTGTCCTCAAGCGAGAGGATGCAGCCCTACTTTAAGCACATACAAACTCCCAGCACTTGTCAGAACAGGCCCTCTCTTAAGGCATACACCGAAACAACTACACAACTACAAAGAACTCATGTACTGTCAGCCTGGGGGGTCTGAATGTGCTAACAGCTGCCCTCTCAAGCCAGTCGGGGCCACCTCACAGACACATTCTCAGTGTGACCTTTGGCCATTTCATGGCATTTGCACCAGACCGAGGCACCGACTTACCGCTGAGTAACACAGTCTGTATGGTACACAAATGGAAAGAATATACGTCATGTTAACACAGTATCTAGATATGCTTCTCAGATTGGATGTAAAATTTTCATTTGAGGTTACAATGCATTTATCAGATCTGTTTGGGTCATATGAATACAATATATAATAATAAAATGTATTGATTTAAATGTTAAATTATTCAGCTAGACATTTAGAATTATTACTTGGAAACCAATGAGCACTTTGGAATTTTGCATATAGTTATAATGGTCACCATGTGTTATAGTACAGACGGTGCCCATTAACCCTATCTTTAGTAAACTTAATATATATTTTCCATTTGAGATCATGTAAGGGTTGTCTTTATTGTTTTAACTTGATATGGTTTTTGAAAGAAAGAAATGTATTCATTATTCAGCGAGGATGCATTAAATTGATCAAATAGGACATCAAAGAGATTTATAATGTCAAAAATATTTCTATTTCAAATACATGTTGTTTTTTGAACGTTCTATTCATCAAAGACTCCTGAAAATATTAAGCAGCACAACTGCTTTTATAATTATGAGAAGCATTTCTTGAGCACCACATATTAAAATGATTTCTGAAGGATCATGTGACACTAAAGACTGGAGTAATGATGCTGAAAGTTCAGCTTTGCCATCAAAGGGGGAAAAAAGACATTTTAAAACATATCTTAATAAAAAATACTATTTTTTTAAATTCTAGCAATATTTCACAACAGTATTGTTTTTTTTTTTTACTGAAGTATAAAATCCTTTTTTTTTTTTTAAATAGACTTTTGAATGGTAGTATGCATGTAAAATCTCTATTTTTTTGAAAGCTGCTCTGTCACAAACCCCGACTAGAAAAACTTTGCTGTAGGACATAAAATAATTACACATGTTTAAATCAACACCAGAAAAGGAGGATAAACAAAAAGATGCACGCTGCTACTCCAGCAGATTGTGTGTGCTCTCTTTGATGTGCTCTAGAGACTTGATGAGCTCAGTGTGATTTGTGGAGGACTGTGATGAGTATTCTCCAAACCCTTAATTAGCTCAACCTGTAATCATCAGCCTCCTGAATCTCCAGGATCATACTCAAACGAGGAACATGGCCGAGGGGAATCAGTTTAGACTGTTCCCATGGCCCTTTTCCCATCAAACTAGCAAATTACCTCAGACAGAGAGATGCTTCTATATCAAAAACTAACAGAATCTTTCATCCAAAGTGAAACCAAACTAAAATGATTTTGGCTTGAATTTAAATTGGTGGCTCAGAGAGACCATTAAAACGGATCCGTTGACATAAATCACTTAAAACCCCACAGCACAGGAGAATGTTCAATCACTTATCAGAACAACAACAACATGTCTTCACCTGACAGACATGTCTCGTCGAGAAAATTACACATCCGAATTATGAAAAGCCCCCGTGGTTTCATTCCTCAGGCCCTGTAACAACCCACAGACACTTCTAATACTGAAGAGGTGATATCACAGAAACTTTCTCTCCAACTACAATTTGCACCAATAACTGCTGTATACTATAACAGCTCATTATCTCCGCTAAAAAGCCAAGGGCAACATCTTCCATTTTAGAGATTTTTTGGTCAAAGACCGTCAAGACCTCAAACACAGATTTTCTCAGTTCTAAAATATACATTTAGACCAGGACTATACAACAGACCCCGATGTGCACAACACTCATTTATGAGTTTAAAGGCTTCCCTCATTAGTAGGTCCCCTCAGGGAAAGGAAATTGTTTAAGATCAGGGTGGCACACCCTGAGTTTTAAAAGCGCTCTGAAGCACACAGAGGCTGAGGGAACTGTAGGAGGGAGTCTAATCATTTGATCTGCTTCAATCCAGGCCTTTTGAGCCTCTGATCCTGGAGTTTACAGCCAGGCTTGATGAGTGTTTCCAATCAAAGCCAGTGCTACCTGAACACTTCCAAAAGCAATAGGTTGCTTCACTGTGCTGTAAAAGCAGCCCTAATACAACACATGAAGGAATACGTTAACACTCAAGTCATGGAACAACATATTAAATACGTATATGAGCAATATATGACAGAATGCATCAGTCTAATACATGTAAAAGTACAATATTAGTAATTAAGCACTAGTTCTATATACTTTTATATGCACAGTACAACTAACTCAGATAAAAGCATGTATTGAAAACCACACACTCACCCTCACTGTGACGTGTTAAAAGTAGCACACTAGTCAGAGTCCTGTGGTTCTCTCAGATGTTTCCTCATTGAGTAGCTCTCCAGAACTCACACACACGCTGAGATGAACAAATAAAGCCCCTAGTCCCTCCTCCTCCAACTCTCTCTCTCTCACACACTCATACATACACATACACTCCATTTTCTGAAACATAATGGTACATAAATTGATCACATCTGGCTCATTTCTCTGCTGGTGGCTGCTGTTAATGATGATATGATTCAATGTTCTCAAAGGCTTATTGAAATGGATGTCTTGTTTTTTCTATCAAGGCTTTGAAACATGCGAGAGGGGAGGCCCAGATCCGAGTTTAAATACTATTCATTGTAACCCACTCAGGGGTAAGTGCTTACTAAACAACAACACCGTTTGCGTGGGCGCTGGTCAGATGTTCCCGCAGAAACTGGAGGAATACTGTTGACGTGAAAATTACCATTCAGTCAAATGCTACATGCTGAAACCCAGATGGAAAAATATACAGGGTTTCCACTGAACCAGTATGTGGGATAGCCGTTAAGCACTTCATACTTTCCAGATGACAGCAATGAACAGACGTAGCTCTCTGTTTACAAATCTCCCCACTTTGCTAGGAGTTTCATGTCTCATTCAGGTGTGTCCATTTCAGGAAAACGGCAAATGTTACACTCACACTGCTCTGCAAAGTGGCCCATTCTGCGTTTTTATAGTCAAATCTAGTCAAACAACATCACAACCTTCCTAATCTGGCATGAGGTTCAAATTTCAGTAGTATAATTTCATAAATTCATATAAAATTCACTTTAATATATATATATATATATATATATATATATATATATATATATATATATATATATATATATATATATATATATATATATATATATATATATATATATATTCATTATAAAAACTCAGAAGTTCCATTATAAACCTCTGAATTATCATTAATTACCATAACTCTCTATTGTCTAGTAACTTTTAGTTTTATTTTCTGTCATTGTTCAAAACCAGTGATCAATAATGTAGATCCAATAAATGTCTAACAACAACAACAATAATAGTAATAATAATAATAATATATGTACGTTAAAGAAATATTTCATATAATAGATATAATTAATTAAAAAAAAGAACATAAATAGGAAATAAATAGGAAACTTTTCAGTTCTGTTACACTGAAGAAGAAAAAGATGAAGAAAAATGAAAATTACTGCCCTTTAAGTGGCCTGGTTAGGAATTTAAAAGTGCCAGATTCATACCATCACACACACACTAAAAAAGCAAATCTGTGTCAACTGTTATATGAAAGCGTCTCCACAGTGAAAATGTCTCAGGTATTGAACATAGACAGTCATTAGTGACACTAGAAGTCCAAATAACTGATAGATGGCATTTAGATAAACATTCCAGCTCTTTAATTTCCGCTTTCTTATTTTTTATGCATTCCAACCACACATGGACCAATCAGAGCTCAGGAGACACGGGCTTTGCCTCCTGATCTCAGCTCTTACATTCCACTGTCTTCCCTCTGTCTGGAATGACACACACACAGCTCCTCAAATCCTTTTTCATCGCCTCTCAAACCCCCTGCCATGTAAGAGGCTCTCTCCTGCTCCTCCTGACCGTTTTTTGTCTCTAAATGTGTGCCGGGGTCACTGGGCCAATCTCAATGCTGTGACGTGCCCGGATTGTTTGAATACCTTTAACCAGACAGTCTTCAACTGCTTCTGTTCTGAGCATCCAAAGCAAACAACCAAGAAATATTCAAATGTGCACTCTCAGCACTGTCACATGTCTATTTACATATATTTGCAATTAAATAAAATTAATATAGACATATTTAAATATAAAATTATATAAAAAAATTATATTAACTATAAAAACACATTCACACACACACTTTGACCTGAACTACACACTTTGACTACAGACTAAACCAAGCTCTCTAGCATTAAGCCCTCCAGTAAACATCCTGGGATGACACTTCTGTTGCTGATATATGTTATATTTCAAACAAAAACAACTGCTTTCATAATGTCTTTGAAAAGCAGCACATCACCACAAACCAGATGCATCTGATCACGTTGGACTTCAGCATGATGGGAACCTCTAGTTTCACATGGACTTTGAGGAAAAACAGCTTACATTTTTGGAATAGAAAAAGAAATGTCTAGACACACACAGCTGTGAAATATGAGAAACTTGCTTGACCCTCGAAATAAAGATCCAAAAAAAAGGGCTTGGGGAATTTTACACAGAAGTCCTTGACTTGACTTGAAATTCAAATTTTCGTCCTCAAGAAAAACATCCAAAAGATTAACAATTCTGTTATTATGTACTTGTCCCTGTGTCTGAAAGCACACATAAAGGTCTAGTTGCGAAAGCTAAAAGAGGGAACTCATACATGAGTGTTGCATAGAACAGTAGCATATAATTCACATGGATGCATTATCCTCCGCATCCAAAGACAGAAAACAGCACCCTTTCTACAGGCCTTCAGATACCTGGCAAAAGAACAAGACATAAATAGTGGCTTACATTAGACCTTGGCTGTTATCTGTTCAATTGTAGTAAAAAGGTGAGGACATAGAGTGGCCTTTGGCCTCTTCTGGTTTATCGGTTTGGATCATTGTGTCATTTCATGGCTACGTTTAGATCATCGAGATGCAGCAGAGGACAGAACCAACCGTCACTTCTGTGAATCCCTTGGCACACTTTGGAACAGTAATAGTTTCATTGCCAGCTCTTCTCAAAAACACCAGGGAGAAGGGTCTCTGCTCAAGGGCAGAAGAAGAATTTGAATTTTATCTCACACATTTATATTTCTTTGCTACACTGTAAAAATATCCCCTATCCAACATTGGCAATACTTGTATACAATGTCATACTCACAAGGACAAAACACCATAAGGAAAACACACAAGAAATGCATGCCCCCTGAATACTAACTAAATAACATTAAAATGCATTACAAATGACAAAAATGAGAAGAAACAAAATTGCCTGTTCACTTTCCTTCAATCTCCTTAAATGTACAAATTAAAGGAATAGTTAACCCCAAAATTAAAATTGTCATCATTTGTTGTCTTTTTAAAATCTTTATGAGCTTCTTTCTTATGCTGACCATAAAAGAAGATATTTTGAAGAGCGCTGGTAATCAAACAACTGATGATTCCTATTGACTCTTCCTATGGAAGTCAGTGGGGACCAACAACTGTTTGGTTCTTCTCACCGTTTGTGTTCAACATAAGAAAAAAAGATGAAAAATTTCATTTTGGGGTGAACTATTCCTTTAAGGTTGGAAACGTGAGATGATCTGTGTAATTAAGTTTAATACGTTAGTGTTCGTTGAAATCTCTTAAGTTAAGTATGAACAATAGCAACAATGATATACTTGCACAACTAATAAAACCACAAGTCTATCTAAATAATGGAAATCAAGCACCACAAGTGACTATCATGTAGTTATCAAATGCCAGTATCTATGTCTCTATCTTTCAGGATTTCGGAGTCACCTGTGCAAATGTCAAACAGATCTTTCTGAGAAACCTTGAATATTGCTTTATATAACAAGATGAGGTGTTGCTAAGAGCACTCAGTGTTGTTCTTCACTGTCTTGATTACAAGAGCCGGGTCAGAATAACTAAAGTCTGCACTGACCCATATAATCATCACCAAAGAAAGTCAGTTAACTGTCTCTTTTTCTCAAATACTCTCTCTCTCTCTTTCTCTCTCTCTCTGTTGTTGTGAGGAGAATCAGTATCAACCCGTCCCAGAGCAGATAACTCATTTTACACTGATCTGCAAGAAAACAGGAAGCAAACACATTAAACCAGCAACAAAATGCTCCGGAGGGAGCTCATATGCATCTTGCTGTGTCACAGGATACTGCTTTTATCTTCATCAGAATGATTCTAATTGCACTTGGTCAAAATGAATTACATTAGATATCTCTTGTCTCTTCCTCCCTCTCTATCTGTTACAAACACACATAGTTATGTTTCTGCATAATGTTGCCAGTGAAAGTGGATATATTTAGTGTGCTAATCCACAAGAGCAGTGGGTCAGATGCTTGTCATGCAGACCTCTTGTGTCCCCTGTGCAGATATCTGCCCTCCCAACAACGTGCGTGTGGTTACATCTTCATAGTAGAACAAGTTTCCATTAATTTGACTGACTCCCTGCAACCTAGAAGCTTTCCAGTTCATTTAAAGGGGTTATAATAACTTTTATTATCATTATCATTATTATTTAGAATGATAAATGATGTCAGAAGGTTCATTGCATGAAGAAGAATCGTAAATATTCTTCATGATATAACGAATTATAAAATTTCATGATATTTCCCCTTTTAAAAGTCTTACTAAAACAGAGTACTTCCTCAATGACACGTCTATTTTTACTATGTAGCAAATGTCAGTTTTAATGGAGTAATGGAAACGTGATGTCATCGTGGGAGCTCTCAGTCAAAAAACAAAAAACGAGGTCATCTATAGCAGGGCTGGCATCAGTGTGGCACTCGAGCTGACTGACAGAATGGTTTTCTAGTGACTGACGCCTTATGCCAAGTGAGTGTGTGCCAACAAAGCTGTATCTAAGGTAACCATGTGTGCCTCTGGAGCCTTGTGGCAGTTTAGGGATGATTAATTATGCACTGCAGACTGGACTGGCTCACACTCACTCAACTGTACATAAAATGAAGAAATACACTTTCATATTTTTTTATATTTACAGTTTGCTGAGTGGTGATTTCTGATTACGTTCTAAATAATTTAGACCCTTTTTTTTAGTCACATCTGACTATGTGTAAACTATAGTGCATCAAGAACAAAGTGGAATATGTAGACATTTATAACAGAACTCATGTAAATATCGTTTAAGGAATTTATGCAACAAACTGCAGTAACATGATTCGTCCTCAAAGAGGTTTTCATTATTTTGTACTGTTTCTCTGAGGACCACTTATAACGTTATCAAGATTTGTACATAAAAAACATAATTTAGAATAGCTATTTTCGGTCCACTGCTGTGTTTTAGGTTAAAAACGCATAAACACTCATATCAAATGATCTGTAATAACAGACAAAGCAATAGTGACCACGTAATAAAAACAGTTAATCATTGCGTTCTATACCGTGCAATGTTACGTGAAGTTTTGCCTGACCTCTCCTCTGTATGACAGTCAGCTGGCAAAAAAAATCTAAACCTGCACTCCCTGGAGCACATTTCAGCTTGTCATGCTAGGCAGTGTCCCGCTCCTTCTCAGCAGGAGCCAAGGGGCAGTCAAATGAACATAACATGGCTTATCTGCACGTCAGATGCATCACACTGTTGTAATCGAAATTCAGACTTGCTTGACGAATGATGTATGGAACTGCAGAAATGAGTGAACAGATGAGTGCTGTCTGTTAATGGACCACATAAGCCACCAGACCCTGTCAAAAATACCAGTTCACAAAAAAGGCGAGTGATGTAATGGCTGACAGTCAGAAAATTCAAAAGAACATCTGATCTTTCTTCACAGAGCAAACATTATTAGCTATTTACACTTGAAATTTTGCAAATATTTCAGAACAAGGTCTGAATCAAAGGTCATTTCTTGTTTGTCTAATTTTGTACTTGGAGATCAGCACATTTGTGAGGATGAGGTCATTGGCATGTTGAGCTCATTTATTGTAGCTCATTCTTTCAGCATTTTTTCCAGCACATTTCATCAGCAAAGAGCCAAATAAAGCACACTAGGAGCATACTGGAACTGTGCATGCTAAGCAAATAGCATACTACAGATACTCTCTGTTGGGAGTGTTGGAGCATAACTTTGTACGCTCAATTAGATTACCTCCTTTTCTGGGAGCAATAAACAACCACAATGGGTAATTACAAGGAAAGCGGACAAGAGCTGTTTCAGACACAAACACATATAAAACTTCACAGGGGCCTTTGTCTCAGTGGCTTCATTCTGGGCTGCAAACTGGACCAAGATGTCTACTGTTCCCTCCCACCTCTCAGTAAAAGAGACAACAAACAATGGGGTTGCCATGGTAAATTCGGAGCCCTCTTCCTCAGCACGGCAGTGGATTAGTCAGTGTGTCAGTTCTGCCTGAGACGTGCAGTTGCATTTTCTCCAAATGCCCTGCATTCTCACCAAAAGCACAATTGCTAATGCTTGCTCGGTTTGTTAAGATTAGATGTAGCCATTGGTGTACACTGAGGAGCTTTCCTGGAAAATATTAACTGTAGAAACTTGCAATTTACATATCATCGGAAGACATGCAGATGCAGCACTCTACATGACATGTACAAACAGAGACAGGGAGTACTTCTTAGAAGGATTCTTTATACTAGGATGTGGCTTTCAAGTGGGCATTGCATACAAATGATTTTAGATATTTCCTCAGAGCTAACTGCACTTTACTTTGGTCTTGATGTGGTTTTTAGTGGATACATGAAGTCAGCTTTCTGGTAAATACTTGGTTTAATATTTTGTTATATAAATGCATGTATTTTTAAGGGTGCCACTGCACCTCACTCACCAGCCTCTCCATTTCTTGCTCTCTGAGTCGCTCTTCTCTTTGGCGCCGGTGGTACTCCAGAAGGTCATCCTCATTGTCGCTGATCTCTGTGATGCTATTTTTGCGCTCCCTCATGCCAGGGTGAGGCATCCGAAGGTCCTTGTGGCCTGCTGACATCTTTCTGTGGCTCCTAGGACTTGATCGTGGCGATGAACCAGGCAGAGAACCCAGGCTGAATGCAGAGGACAGCGAGTTCCCAAAACTGGCCTTCTGTCCACTGCCTTCCCCCATCAGTCCAGAGGTGGGTGAAGGACTACGAGCACGCACCCCACGAGGGCTAAATGGCTCCTCTGTAGGAGACCCTGCTTTCCTCCTGAGTCTGGGACTCTCTGGCACCATTCTTGGGGATGGACTCTCTGGAGTCCGCAGGGTTCCCGGTAGAGCTCCAGGGAGCACAGGAACCCCCCTGCGAGCTATAGAGGGGCTAAGAGGAGGAAGCTCCCTCATGCTGCTCCCTTCAAGGTTCCTGCGGGCCAGCCGCGGACTTTCTGGAGGCTGCAATGTGCGAGGATGTGGGTGTGGAGGTCCACCCTGAATGATGTGGACAATGGGGTCCAAAGGGGGCTGGAAAGATCGCGAGGGTGGGGAGAGTTGGTTAGATGGGCTAGAGGTCATGGAGCGATCTGACTGAGGCTGCTCTCGGAAAGGACTTGAGGGCCGATCCTGGAGAACAATGGCAGTTTTGGTTCTAGGACTAGAGGGCGAAGAGGATGGGGATGCGGTGGAGAATTTGGGGGTCAGTTTGGGACTACCTGGAACTGGAACCCGACTGACAGATGGGTGATCAGTCGGAGCAGTAAAGATTGAGACTGAGGGCAGAATGTGAGTCTGTATGGGGCTGTCTGGGGTTTTAGCCACCAAGCTGTCTTGGTTCAACCCCCTACGACTTGGCTTTGGGCTCGGCGGTGCTTCTAAAAGAGCCTTTCGCTGTAGTCTGGGACTCTCAGGCACCTTTGGCCCACTGTTGCCACAGGAATAGCTTGGCAGTATGGTCCGTGGCTGAGGTATGGGTGGCTGGCTAGTGTAATTGTAACTAGAAGACCTCACTGGCACAGGAGGAAGCATGTGAAGCTGGTTCTGACAACCACTTGGAGATGGACTGGCATAGCTGCCACTGCTGGCAGCAGATGGGGATGAGAGAGGAGAGAAAGGAGGAGAGGTATTCTCATAACTGGAGCCCACGGACATAGCACCAGGGCTTGTTGGGGGTGAGAGAAGGAAGCGCCCCCCACCATTTAACATGGGGGACAAGGGAGACTGAGATATGGGCTGACCAGAGGGCTTCTTTGACTCAGAGGAAGAGGGCTGAGGGTCATCCATGACTAATGAGTCCATAATGTCCTGAAGGTCCTTCTCAATGGAACTGACGATGGCACTTTGATCAGGGCGCACGCTCTCGTTGGAGACCGAGTTAGATTTTGGTGCTCTTGATGAGTGGTTCCCATTGACCAGGTTCTCAGAATCTGAAAGAAGAGATAACAGTCATAAGCCTTTGCCATATACAAAAATCTAAATACATATCTTTTAGGACAGCTAAGGTGTAGCTGTAATTAATTAATTAACAAATCTTTCTTCTGAATCAGTCGACATGGTTGACAAAACCATTCTGAATGATTGGTTCACATATAAGATTGAAAGGATTTTTAGTCAACAACAATCTTTTTCAAAATAATAGACAAGCTGATAATGAGTAGTCAGACAGTTTTTAAGAATTTTACTGATTGGGGCAGAAAGTATGTCACTTTAGTCTTATAACAGAAATGTTGCAATGATAATGAAAGAGTTGGTCTTCAATAAACAGCTTTTATAGAAGCTTTTTGAATTTATTATTGTTTCGTATACAGTAAAGCCTAATAATATAAAGGTTTAAAATCACTTAAACTCAATATAAAACCTAAAGTTAATCCACCATGTATATCTTTAATTGACCATTAATGCAATGTCACGATGATAGGGACCATGTGATGACAACTTCATGATGTAAAAAAATAATAATAAAATAAAATAAATAAATCCTGGACTGGTTAACTGAAATTTTTTTTAGAAAAAAACAGATTCTCAATAATGATTTCAGAATTCCCATCACTAACCAGCTGAGCCCAACAGAGTGCTGAAAACAGGAAGAGCACTTACGAGTAAGTGGATGCATTTGGCTTCTTCACCCCACCTAACCCCAACTATTATCCTCAGTTCTACACCTTAGCTTTTAATGCAAGTACCTGCAGCTCTTTTGGCACTGCAGAGATGCATTTAATCCATTAGCCCCTTTAACAGCCTTCAAGTTTAACACTGCTGCCAAACCCACAGAAGATGAATGCTGAAGTAGAAATAGTGGTTACCAAATGGAAATTCAGAGAGAAAGTCTGCCAGGCTCCAGCCTGAGAGGATAAACGTCAAACGAATATGTGCTCATATCTAAATCAGAGAGCCCCGCTGGTAATTCAGTCTCTCTCTCAGACAACTGACCATCTCCAATGTAAATGGTTCATCTGCTGAGACAGACCGTCAAAGTAAGAATGGTCATTATCTAAACCAGTGGTTTTCAAACTGGGGTCCGGGAAACCACAGGGGGCTGCAAGTGTAAGCTAGGGAGCTGTAAATTCATATTACTGTAATAATTTCTGTAAATCTGCTTTGGAACTATTTTACAGTGAAAAACAATTCAGTTCAAATAAATGTAATTAAATTCAAAATAAAATTTTATTGAAAATACTTATCCTCAAGTTTAAACATATAACATTAGTCTAATAGTGGAAGGTTCAACTTAATAAAAAAGTATTATTCATTTGCTTTTTGTTTTAGAAGAATTCCAATACTAAATCCAATTAGTTGATTTTGAAAACAAGATGTGTTTGTAATATGATGCTAATTATGTTTCTCAGACAGTGTACATGGGCCTGTTTACATGAAATACAAAGCTGATTTTATATTTAAGGAAAGGTGCAATTATCATATTTGGAGGTCCTTGGCATCACAAAACTTCTGGTCTAATCCACACAAAAAATGCCGAAATAATACCCAAGTTATGATTTGCCCCCTCAGTTCATCAGAACAGTATTACTTTTCATTTAACTCTCCATTTGTAAACGATATAACACTGCATCAAACTTATTTGGAACTATACATACATATGGCATAAGTAATTTATAATCATATGCATAAGATTCTGAGTGAGTCACAGAACTGATTTCACAACATCCAAAACTTGATCAATCTTGCTCTTGCCAGCTCAGCGTTTGCGTTTCTATGCCACAAATCTCTCCTGATTACAAAACTCTCCCTGTTCCAACTCCTCACAAATAATGCATAAACACAACCACCTTTCCAAGTGTTGTTGTTTATTTTTTTTATTTTTTTTTTATAGTCATCGTGTTGTAGAAATAAGTCAGAGCAGCTGACGATGCCTCATGCTCAATTTTCCATTTAAATCCCAGTGAAAAACAAAAGGTTTAAAGAAAGCACAAGTACATTGATACAGTTGATTATTGAGAAAGATCTTTCATGTGACAAAATGATACATGCCAACTTGACAAGTAGCGACTATAAAATAATACATATGCTACATACAGTATGTCCGTATACATATGCAGCCTATATAACGATCGGTACTCACAGATGAGAACACGCCTGTGGAAACGCTAAGCCGCTGCGCTTGGTTTATAACCCATAACCGACCTCATTATCAAAAGTAAGGCTCCCGCATTCCGGTTCTTGAACTAGGCCAGCTGCACCGGCCACACGGTACTCAGGCAGGAGTATAAAACGCCGAAGATGAGATATTCCAGCCGGGCTTGGTGAGCCTGGCGCCGCTACACCATCGCTGAGGCCCCCTCCCTCCCCTGTCCACGGTGCTGATGTGACTGACTACTGGCTGCACGGGGCGGAGCCTACATTCTTAAAGCGACAGTGCACATTTTGAAGATAAATTCACATGGACACTGATGTGACTGTGAGTTTAAATAAGAAATTGTTTCTTTGATTCTCAAAATATTTTATATGAGAATTTCTAAACTGGCAGCTCATGCAGTGATTAATATCTAATGTGATATAATATGATATAATATATTTTAGTTGCCAAGTAATAAGTGGGATAATGTAGACAGACACACCAATAACAGCACATCTGTTAATATATCGTACACTTCTCTTAAAATATAATCAAGTACATCAAGCAGCCCTGCTGTGTGGGAACAAGGCAGCCGGATATTGGGAGAGTATGAGGGGAACAGATAGGAGGGGATTGGTGGTGGGATAAATATAGATATTGTAAAAGATACCACTCAACTTTAAATGAGCAGAACATGGCAAACAAAGCTGTCTGGACTGGAAGAGAGATGGATGAGGAAATAGCTCTGGCACAGAGAACATGTGAAGGGGGGTATCTTTTCCTCTATGAATCTGTCTATAAACAAATATCAGTTTCCAAAAGCACATGGACAGCTTTATATACATGCCTTATGTGCAAGTGCTGAGATCCATGCATCTTAAATGGATAGCCCACCTCAAAATGAAAAATATTCTTAAGGTATTTTGCAGAATGTTGATAACTGGGCAGTTGCTGCAGCCATTGACTTCCATAGTATACTTTTCCATATGGAAGTCAACAGCTACCAGCTACTGTTTGGAACAACTTTAGGATGAATAAGAATTTTGATTTGTGGGTAAGCTTTACCTTTTAGGTGCATGTATCTAAGCTCTCTGTACAAAAGCCATGTCCATAACGCTGTTCATGTGCTTTTGGCATCTGGAATTTTTTTAAAGACTTAAAGATCTATAGAGTCTGAAAAAAACAATTATTTTAGCTTTGTAGTTTTAGATCATTAAGGCACTGGGAAAATAAGAAACACACACACACACACACACACACACACACACACACACACACACATATATATATATATATATATATATATATATATATATATATATATATATATATATATATATATATATATATATATATATATATATATATATATATATATATATATATATATTGAACAGGAATGCAGCGGGTTTTTTGTTTGCAAAAAGAATGTCTTTCATGGTGGAGAGAATTTATTACCAGCTCAGAAAATACACTGCACCAGCTGTGTTTATATGATGTTCTTGTCCTTTTTTTGCCACACAACAGGAAAAGTCAGGAAAACAACTCAATACATATTGTAAAATTACTCTGTTTAAACACTGGCTGCTGTGTAGCACTGCAAGTAGGAGTGCTCTGTCAGGAGACCCACAGGAATGAGCTCCTCATAAAAGTTGCATGGTGCAACTCAGGACCCAGACAGGCTTGCATTGCTAACAGTAAATGCAGTAAGGTCCAGCTGAAAGCCACTACCTGTGCTACTAAAACAAACCTTGCCATTCAGGCATGTGGCCATTTGCAAATGTGCGTCTGTTTTTTATAGCACTTGCACAAGAAATACTGCTTGTTTGTTTATTTTTAAACATGATATATACATAAAAGACATCTATATGCAACCGAGTGTGTAATATCACAAATGCTCTTCTGTATTGTGATTTCGAAAATAAGCTTTTGAGGTTCTACAGGAATGTGTTTTGCACACAAATGACATCGTGCACAACACAGCCTTTGAGTGTGTTGTGGTAAGCGTTGGATAATTCATGCCGCAGTTGAGGTGTGTTCTCCTGTGGGATATTACATTACCTGTGTAGGCCCAGTTTTTCACACTGGCTGTTTGTCCTCCCTCAGGCATCATGCGTTTCATTCGGAAAGCCTCCTCTGGATGGTTGAAACGGAAAAAGGCAGATTGGCCGAAACACAGCATACAGCCTGCACACAAAGCAAAACCACTTTTAATGAAGCTGAGAGTGAAAATGCATCAAACATATGCCTGAAGAAGTATTTCAAATGATCCTGCCAGTTTTAGAGCAGTTTCGTACCACTGTGTGAGAGGTACGGAGGGGGAAAGGAATTTTTGCCCCCGTTTTACATGAACAAGCAGGAACATCTCACACTGTGGTGTCGGATCAGACTCCCGGCTTGCTGAGTGAGGGGAAAAATACACAAGCCAAACGCTGTTAGTGAAGCCTTTAAAAGTCAACATCAGATCTAAATTAACTATTTATTTTGCAAATACTTGTTTTCCTGGACTTATAGTGAATGATATCTTTATTATCATGCAGCCTTATGTCATATAAGGATCATTTTAAACAAATAAATCAATTTTCAATGATTCAGATCAAGTCTTGCCCTATTATATTGGCATTTTTATATATAAAAAGTATTTGTGAATTAAAAAGTGAGTATTTATATTGGATATTTATTCAAGCATGGTAAAAATGTACTTAATCTACAAATTTGTTTATCATAATATATAAAGCATCTATAAAGAAAACACCACGTATGTATACATTTACATTGTAATCTCATGCAGAATAAAATATAAAACATTTTTAAACCCTGTTCTACTTCACTATCGCCACCATATCAGCCAATATTAGTGATTTAAAATAATAATAATTAAAAACGAAAACAAAAAACATTCTTATCTTAATCCCTGTTACACAAAACAATGCAAAAATATCTCTTTTGCTATATTAAACTGCCAGAGCTTATCTGGCCAATCACCGTATTTATCCAAGGTAGGTAAAGGTCTCATGGAAACCTTTCCAGCCGGAGCAGATGTGTGATGAATGTGGAGTGCCAGATGCCCTTTTGTTCCAGGCAGAACATTTGATTACCCCTCAGGTTCTGACATGGCCAGGTACGATTAGAGCACACAAAGAAAACTAAGATCCTCTGTAGCAAACTAAATCGTGTGCTTGAGCTGTATTCTCAAATAGACATGTTTTCTTTCATGTTGTTACTGAATAGAAGAATGAGGATTGTTAACTGATGGTTCCTGTTGTCATGAAAAGACTCTTCTTGGATTGTTCAAGTCTTGACATGCTCTGCTTGCACATTCAAAATGTGGCGATACAAAATAAGCAAATGAAGATACACAAAACACGTGTTAAACAGAGAGTTATGGTAGTGTTTTAATTACCAGACTTGTTTGTATGCCTGCTCATAAAATGTTTTATTTGAAATAACAGTATATTGAGGTCTGTGGTGTTAACCACATCAGAGGGACGTCCTGTTTTTTTTTTTTTTTGCATTGACGAAATCATATTTGAGTGTTTTTACAGACAATAACTGTGGCATCCGCTCAAACACTATTGACAAGCATCTATCTATCTATCATTCTATCTATCATTCTATAGCACAGGACAGGAGAGCCCTGCATTGTTTTAGTTGAGATTCACTGATCCACCATGTGGAAACCAGCCGAAAACAACAGTGTGCAGACCTCAAATGAGCTCCAGACCTCAGCTCAGACTGCAATTCGATCAATACACAGCAGGAAAAGACCTTAGCATCTTTACCCTTAAAAGCTGAGAGGGAACTATTTGAACCATCATTACCAGTCAGGGATATTTCAGCTGACTTTAATTATATCAGTTCAAGGTAAAGGTTTAAACCAGAAGTGGCTGAACACTATTGTAAGCTTTTATCATTGCATAATTTCACAGAAACGAGTAGTTCCTATTATACAGAGAGCAGTGGGATATCAAAAGTAATGTTTTTGTTTATGTGTGGCAGAAAGTATGTTTAGAAGTTAACTCTGAGGAAGAAAAATAGCTTGCAGTAAACGACCAACCTGCATTTTAGCACTTTTGGTGTCAGTAAAAAAACATTCGATTTCCTCAGATTGGCCACTACAGCGCCACAGAGGTTGATGGATTTACCCACAATGCTAAGTAAAGAGTCTGGAAGTAGATTTATGAAGTGCAGCGATAGAGGGTAATCTAGCACATCAGACAACACTACAGCACACAAGGGAAAATACATGAGCCAAGAATTACACCTGCTGAGGAGGGGAACTATCTATCGATCTACTTATGCTCCTGCTGCCAGCAGCTAGTGAGGGCCGACAATTTACAATATTCAAAGAAACCTAGATTGTACTTGAAAGGAGTGCTCATGGACGCCAAGCACACAAACCGCGTAGTCAGAGATGATTCTGTTCTGATGGGGGCACTGAGTTTGGAAATGTAATAGTGGGAAAATCCAAAGATAAACATGGACTGTGTTTATAGACAGCCCCTCTCTCTCTGCCAGTCATTATGGATCATCTAAACACAGATACTTTTGGTGGAAGTTAAGAAGTTATGAGTTCCTATTTACTTGCTGCCCGTTGCCACAGGTATGGATGTGCTATCATGGTGCTTTCAATCAAGTCCTTTTAACCCATTTATAAACAGAGGTACTATATATAGACTAACCTAATAAACACTATGTTACTGTACTTAAATACAGTAGCCTATCTATACCTTACTCAAGTATAAATATGTTGTTGACTTTTACATGAATACATAAACAAAAACTTTAGTTAAAAATTATGAACTGACAAAACTTAATTTAGTCTATTAAATATTCCTATTTCAACACCACTGCTGTGCATCTGCAGCCACTTTGTATTACCGCAGAAATATTGCTAAAACAAAGTATAAAGCATACCGATGACTAATTTTTAAATTTCTGTTGAAATAAGACATATTTGCCAGAATGGTGTGGCATGCTCTGAAGAGACAGAACCACTAAATAACCTCTCCTTGTCATAGATGTATACTCAGAAAAGCACGACTAAGAGCTATTTTGTGATCAGATGCATGAGGCCATTTGCAAGAAGACAGGCCTCACTGCTGAATGACAAAGAGTGGGGAGAGGCGCGTGAATCTGGACAGCACAGCAGGAGAGTGGCTGTTCCCCATGCACGGCCCGTCTCCCTGACATTAATCAGAGAGATAGATTCCCCAACGCTCTCAGATGAAGTGTTCCTCTACAACAACCATAACTGCACTCTGAGAAGACAAACTCTTTAAAGAAAGTGAGGTGTATCCATGCCAAAATCACCTGAGAAGTAATAAAGGACATAGCAGTGGAGCTTATTATTTATTTATTTATTTATTATAAGAAAGCTTTGCACTTTCTTTACTAAAGCTTATTATTCAATCACCTTATTTAGCTTTGTACAAGTTAAAATATTTTTTGTATTTATACTATACTACTAATTTTGTATTTATTTTATTTAATACATCTAAATACATTTACATCTAAATATGTATTAAAAATGGCTAATATATATATAAGCCATTTTTAATACATATTTAGATGTAAATGTATTTAGATGTATTAAATAAAATAAATACATTATATATATATATATATATATATATATATATATATATATATATATACATATATATATATATATATATTACATACAGTGTATTTAAATACATTATTAGATTTTTTTACAATATATTATCTATATGCACAATTTAATATTTATATGTATAGCATCATTATAATTATTTATAACTATATGTAATACAATGTAATTACTGTGAGTAATATTGTTCATTCTTAAATTTAAAATTATAATTTTTTTTTCAATATTGTATTTATCATAATGCATATAATGTATCTATATGCATTACATAAAATAAACATGTGGGGTATATAATATCATATATATATATATATATATATATATATATATATATATATATATATATATATATATATATATATATATATATATATATATATATATATATATATATATATATATATATATATATATATATATATATATATATTATTTCCAAAATATTACTTTACTTTAAATATTACTGTTTTTATAACAATATATAAAATAATTCAGTAATATTATTGTTATTATTGAATTTAACATAAACAAATTATATATAACATATAATATTACACAAAATTATTCTCAATATTGAATTTATTATATATAATGTATCTAAATGCATTAAATACGCTAAACGGTTGGGGTATATCATATTACATAAAATGTATTTAAATAATATATGTAAATATTATAAATGTATACTACTTACTTACAAATACATTGTTAAACAATAATTAAAAAGTTTTTATAAGTTATATGTGACATTTGTTTGTAATGGTGTCCTCTGAGAAACCAAATACTGTATAAAAATGTTCTTTATTTTATATATATATATATATATATATATATATATATATATATATATATATATATATATATATATATATATATATATATATATATATATATATATATATATATATATATATATATATACTGTATATTCTGTATATATAGCATCTATCTTTACCGTTCAATGTTAAGTGTGTTTTATAAAATAGAAAAACACTCAAGGTCTTTTAGACCCAATAAAGAACATGAGGCTCAATAAAAAGTACCAGCTTTCTAAAATCTTTTGATTCTCTTCATTTTCTAACACATGAAACCAGTACAAAAACAGATGACCTTTCTGTAGCACCATCCCAGTGGTGCATCACAGATACAGTGTGAAGAGTTCAAATTTCTTCTAAAAGAGACACCAGTGACGAAAATATCTTTGAGCAACCAGTTCTTCATCTTGACTTGTTATATCACAGGGATGAAAAGAGTTGCATATATAGTTTGGCCATTTTTGACAGATCTATTCACTCTGTTCACTCTCCAAAACCACAGAAAACTGAGAAGTAAAGATCTGCCTCACACATTTTCTGTAAAAATAATAGTGCTGGATCTGAGTCAAACCAATTGCATAAATTATTCCATTATAGTTTAGATCTCAGTAAAGCTGGCAGGACATAGAATGTGGTGAGTCACGGGTCTCAAACCGTTCCAACAGAAAGCACAGTGATGTGAACAGTAGAAAGAAGACGTCAAGACAGAGATGAAAAAAAGAGCGCACAACGGTTGCCACGGTACTCAGTTTTACTGCGTCTGGAAAGGTCAAAAACCTAAGCAAACCAGTATTTCATTCTATCCCTTACCCAGTTCGACACATTCCTGAAAGCATGTGGCTCACAGCCATAAGTGATGCACCTTGTGTGTGCAGATGATAAAAATATATATATATATATATATATATATATATATATATATATATATATATATATATATATATATATATATATATATCATGTGAAGGCCGTGAAAATGCATTGTAATGGATCATTCTGTATATGCAAAATGTGCACGCCTTGGACAAGACATGGGCAACCCTCTCTTGAGCAGATGGTTTTACATTTAGTTCAAACGTGAATCAAGCTATGGAGGTTAAGTGAACATAATGACAACATGATACTTAAAGTATCATAAGGGAAAATAAGGGAAAGTATCATAAGGGAAAAATAATAAGGGAAAATCCCCTTATCTTTCCCTGAACTCTTCCAGCAGGGTTGCCAATATACGTTGAGGACAAATAAAAGCGTGTGTGGATAGTCAGACTGAGCAAACAGAGTGTGGAGAATGAGGAAGAGCTGCATAGAAACAGCATTAGCAGCACTCTTGGGTCACATTGACCAGGAATAGAAGTGTAACTCTATACACACACTCATGCCCCTGCCAACATGCAAGAGAAAACCTCCCTGCAAGATCTGCACTGGTTTATTGTGGGCTATGCACCCTGTGTATAGACATATTATGATGATATTTTATTTATGTCAGTGTATTTATACTTACCTTGCTGCTATAACTCTTGTTTAACTGGTTTGTTTTAGGATTTATTTAAGTCTCACATGGTCACTAAGTCTGCATTTTTGTTTGTTTTAAATTGCTGTAAAACAGTAATATTATTACAATTTCAAATAGCTCTTTTCTATTTGAATATACTTTAATATTTTAATTATTCCTGTGATGCAAAGCTGACCCCCCCCATCTTCAGTGTCATGTGATCCTTTGAAAATCCTTTGAATATGCTGATTTGATAAAAAAAAAAAAAAAAAAAATTATATATATATATATTCAAAATAGTGTGCTGCTTAATTTTGTTGATAAAACCGTGAATGTACAAGATTTGTTGATGAATAGAAAGTTCAGAAGAAGAAGTATATTCTTTTAAATAGAAACTTTCTCAACAGTGAGCTTGTGTCTGTTGTTTTAAAATAACTTTTTCGAATATTCACACCAAAACAAATGTATTAGGTCCTCATACACTTACTTTTAAATCCAAACGGTCAACTTCCCACTCCATCTGTAGGCAACATCTTATCTCTCCCATTAAATGGGAAAGCACATGGTTTTATACTACAGCCGTAGCATGCAGAGACTGCCTTGCTTTGTCGTACTAAATCCTTTGTTCATAGAGTATCCATCAGTTATTCCGCATGCTTTAATGGATTTCTTTATCGTTAACTTGAAATAAGTGTCCACCGTGCGCAGTCGTAGTAAGGAGGCTCCCACAATAAACCATATATCTCCAGTCACAGAAATATAATCCTGTCCAGCGAATGGCAACCCAGAGGTGCTGTATTGTATCCGAGCACTTCTGAAGTCAGTGAACCCCTGCAAGCTCTCGTAGTGATGGGTGGTAAAGTTGAACAGCTGTCTCTGTCACTGGTGCAACTAATTTCCCTCTCAGATAAGGGATGGGGAAAGGAGGAGGTGTAATTGCTCACCCCTGAGTCAGAGCCTCCAATCTCTGCAGGTCGGGTGGTGTGTGTGTGTGTGTGTGGGGGGGGGTCTGTTCTGTTTCAGTTTTGCATTTAACATTCTTTCCACAGGTTCCTGCTCTTTTATGACTCTACACATAAGCTATAAGATAATAAAAGTCATGGGTTGGGCTAAATGAGGCTCTTAATCTGAACATCAAACTGAATATTTCAGAGCAACCGTCTCGAAACAATAGTGAAACACTAGAAGCTGGCACAATGAACATTGCCCAAAACACACCCCTCCCCCCAACCTGTTTAGTCAAATTGTTCACTCACACAAAAGACACAGAGGAGAGGCGGACTTTCTTTCGGTTTGGGTGCATTGATGCCCTTTCATAAGAGATTTTACACTTAAGTGTCACGTTTTTTAATACGGCTGATGCTGAAGAAAACAATGACGGAAAATCTTGGCTGACGAAACTGAAGGATTGAACTTTTGTAAATGTATGAAAGGTGAAATGTGGTTGTTTACCTTGAGACAGGCGCACAGGTTTGGTGACCGGTAGTCCGTCCATGCTACACTGGTTTCCACAGGGGTGCAGCGTGATGAGTCCTGCCTTGTTTTCTATGAAGCAGTGCTGAGCAGCAATCCCTGGGCCCTGGATGTTGATGTCCATGGCTCCGTGACCCAGAGTGGTCTTTCCTAAAACAAACAACCCCCACAGGATGTTGATTTCAAAGATTGTTTGCTCTCAGACAACATGTCCTACGTTTCTGATTGCAAAGTCACTCAGGTGAAGTTAGCAGTCAATGAAAACCAGGCTTTTTTTTTTTTTTTTTACATTTATTTATGTTCAAAGGACGTTTTTGAAAGAATTCTCTTATGTTCACAGCAAGATTGCATTTATTTGATCAAAAATACAGTAAAATCAGTTATTCTAATGAAATTGTAATGTCATTTAATTTAATTTCAGTGCAATTTTCAGCAGCCATTATTATTGTTCAGAAAATAAAATTTTTCTCAGACACAGGTTCTCTGTTATGATATAGTTTTCGAAAGAAATGTATACCTTTTTTCTGCAAGGATGAATTAAATTGATTAATAGTGATTAAGAAATCTATGCTTGATACTTTTTATTTTTCAGGATTCTTTGTGAAATAAAAAGTTAAATGGAACAGCATTTATTTTAAATAGAAACATTATAAATATAACTTTAATGTAACTTCTGATCTATTTATTGCATAAGTATAAAGATTAGTGCATTGCATAAGTAATTTAAAGTTGCTGACCCCAACAATCTTGCCCCAATAAATGTTTATTTTTATTATAATTTGTATTTTTCAGATAAAATGATTAGTGAAGTTTTTAGCTTGATATTAATACGAGATTTGATGTGTGATGAAAAGGTCATTTTAAAGCATAATTTCTAGTCAAGTTGTGATTCTGTCAAAAAGCAGCTTATTTATTTGTGTGTATTTTGGATATATAAATTAGCCATAGTAAGAAAACTTTTTTTTTTTTTTTTTTTTATACTAGAGTCACTTTACATTAGATGTATAATAAAATAAAATAAAAATAATTGTATACAGTGTTGGCTGTTGTAAGAGGACAGATTGTAACATCAATAGAAACCATCTTTCAGTGTGTGATGCCTATAATGTTAAATTAAACTGAGCTAATTCGGTGATGTTGGCCTGCTTTTTGTCAGTGAGAACCACATTCCTCGCCCCGCTTCCCATCTGCCCCCGTCCACCCTCATCCGTTATCAGGCCTGAGATAAAAGCCTGTGACCTTAGAGGAATCACACAAGCTAGAATATCAGTTTATAATACTTATACACTAAACAGTGACTAATATAAATTAAATAAGCATTCAAAACCTCTTCTCCCGTGCCCTTTTCATAAGGTAATTAATTTCTCAGTGCCTTCATGATAATTCCATGTGTCTCTGAGGAATTCAGACAGATGGACACTGTTAAGGGAGACACTGGTATGAATGGCCGGTCAGTGTCAGAGAAAGTAAGTATGTTGAGATGAAGGTGGGTGGTTAATGAAAGAAGGGGCTTCTCTAATTAAGAGAGGGTGTTTTTAAAGACCCCATGGTGCTTTATGCTCAGAGTCGGGTTGCTGACTTTACAATCCCAGCACAGAGGTGACACAGGGGATTTGACCATCTGTGTATATTGGTATTATATAAATCCACTTTTTTTTTTACCAAAAATTTGGAACACCACAAACCTTTCAAAAAAGTCCACTGAAGTCTAAATATAATAATGCAATTAATATCAATATACAATCTTTTAATAATAATCTTACCTTCAGGCAGGGGTAAGAGGGTGATGGCTGTACTGAGACGGCCACTTCCTAGACTGACCAAATGCGGGCGCTCTGCTTGGACCTTCAGGGCTTTCCCAGTCTCAATCAAATCCAGTGGAGTGCTCTAAAAAAAAAGAAAAGTATTCACACTAGCATGAAAAAGTACTTTGGCGTCACATGGTGACATACACCTACTGATTTTCTAATACTATATATTTGGATATACTACTCTTTTTGCATATTGTTTTTTTGCATATTATATAGGGAAATAGGCATTTTTGGACACAGCAAGGATTTTAAAGATTTGATTTTCATTTAGTATTGACTTAAATTTTAGTGACACAAAGCTACTATGGCCTCAAAGGACATACTTTCTCTGGTCCCCATCCTTTTTTTGCTGTATGGGAGAGAGCAGCATGAACGCTCTTTAAAACATCTGCTTTTATGATACACAGAACAAAGAATGTCATACAGGTTTGGAATGACATGAGGGTGAACCTTTCAAGATGGCCTTAATATGACTTAAAATACCTTCACTTTGAACATTCTGTTGACAATAAGTAAAACTGCATTTTCAATACATGTCTAGTCTCACGTAGCCAGACCTTCAGACTGACAGAATGACAGTTTTTAGTTTTGGGTGAACTATCCCTTAAATCATTAACCAGTAAATCCCAAACATCTATCGTAGATAACGCAGAATATTATTAGGCCTCTCAGTTCAAAAAGGTTGAAAACCACTGCTTTAAACGTCTGTCTGATCTAAGAAGCAAAAGCCATTGTGCTGCTGAAATACATCATAAATATAGTGAGTCAACACATACGTCAGCTAAAATTGCCCGCAATGATTTAATATTTCATAACAAGAAGTTCCAAAGTAGTGATTCAAGCTGAGCTCTCTGCAGGCGCTGAGTGCTCATCTTATTCTCTTCAGCCCTAGTGAGAGAAGTGCCTTCAGTCACATCTTGAGAGTAGACCTCTGTGGAAACTTAAAGACTCAGCATGGGGGCAGTTGTCATGGCAACAATGTGAAATGGTAATGACGGGGAGGGGAAGCTGTACCCTGTAATTCCGACATCATCATAGAAATTAGCTGAATCCATCAGATTATTTTGCTATTAAATTCTGTTCAAGGCACACTCATGATATGCAGATGTGCACAGGATTCCATTTTGCCCAGGTTTATTGCAATAAAAGCATATTATTTTTAATCATGCAGCTGCCTTCTAGATAATTGCTGTTCACCCACCTTCCCAAACATCCACTAAAGACATATTATCGCCTCAGGGCTGTGGTATACTGTTGGGTTTAGGATAAACTCAACTGCTGAAACAAGATTAGCAGGAGGCAATTCTTGTAATCTGTTAAAGCTTACCGGATGTGAGTGAGAGATGATCATTGTGTTTTATAAAGAAACCATCAACACATCTGCCATAGATTATCTACTACTACAGTGAGAAATCCACATAGATGTGGCAGCCGTGTTGAAGCAGAAGGTGATGATGGTAATGATGCCCCTGAGGGTGTGTGTCATACTTTGCCTGTCACCTCGTATCATGAACACTCTTCCTTGACAGTCAGACAAAAGCTTGCGCACCGAAGCTGTATCAGAACTGGATTTACCCTCTGACTGTCAGGCAAAGTGTAAAAAAACTGTAATTAGGGGAAGAAAGAGAAAGTACTGTACCTTTCTACCTCTATGAGCTTCTACCTCTTTTTTGCTCATGTTTTGCTTATTAAATAAAAACTATGAATAAAAAACAAGAAATAAAAGAAAGTGCTTGTAATACCAAGTTTCAAGCTTTGTTCAAATAAGTACAAGCTAGACAGGGAGATGCTAAAGAAAAGAGAGAGAAAATGAAAAATATATATATATATATATTATATATATATATATATTAGGATGAAGTCCTAAAAAATATTGTGATATAAAAAAATTTATTTATTTATTATTATTATTTTAATATACTTTAAAATAATAAACCATTTATATATGTATTTATTTCAGGATTCTTTGGTGAATAAAATGTTACAAAGAACAGCATGTATTCAAAAAAAAAAATAATAATAAAAAAATATTCTGGCCCCAAACTTCTGAATGGTAGTGTATATTGTAATCAAAGATTTTAACGTTATAAATGCTTTATTGTCACTTTTGAAATTAGTAAGTTGTATATACAGCTGTATATATATATATACACATAATGCACAAATCTGTAATAAGTCTTCAGTTCCAGATGTATACCACATTATTATTATTAGTAGTAGTAGTAGTTATTCCCATGCCATATATGTGTACTGTATATGTATGTATCTACCAACAGTTCCTGAAAAACCACAGCAAATTTCCTGTGTGTTTTCACACACTTGGCAACTAAAAGCTCATTCTGATTCTGATCAATGTAATGCCCCCTTTCTTAATAAAAGCATTATTTATTATTTTCCTAATAAACACCCAAACAAACAACGCTATATACATAAAATGTTGTCACGTGTGGTAATTAAAGTTTGATCTTACCTGGAGCACTTGATGAGACTGATGTCTACTGGTAAGATTTTGGTTCAAACTATCCATGGCCAGCGTGTTTTCACTTACTCGCTCAGGGACATGAGAATCCTGCCAGAGAAAAGAAAACAGTGCTGAAACAACATAATAAATCTTATCAAATGAAGAACGTTTATAACATCCACCAATGTCTTTTACTCAGTTTTCTTAAATAGGTTCTTTTTTATACAACAGCTCAAACCTTTCGCACTATTACTTTATTTGTGTTAAATGAGAAATGTTCAAACAGGTTTGGACCGACTTGAGGTGAGTAAACGAAAACAGTTTTTCATTTTGTGGCTGAACTGGCCATTTTTAGGGATTCTGTACATGCTTACATAAGTGAGTATATTCTCTTTAACTGGTGTCTCTTCTATTGTAGACGACAACTAAGCCGGTCAAGTGTCTTCAGTACATACAATAGTGCGAGTGGGAGAAATGCAGCCTCCGGCATTCCCCGTCTGCATCCTCAGCTGACTCACTGCCCCGATGAATAGAGTCTGCGCTCACACAAATGGCATTTGGAAACAGATAACACTGATTTACCCTGTCGGCCCAACTTACACCGACTCTCACCGGTCGTGAGCTGCCTTTTCCTCTGACACACACAGACAGACCTTCCTGCCCTGACATTCCTGTGCTCTTGCTCAACGTGCCGTCTTGGAGTTCCACCACATCACAATGTAGACAATGACTCCGATGGCTAAGTTCGTACATTAACCTGTTAGCTAGTCACATACAGGATTGTGTCATGCACATGGTCACACTTTATTTAAAGGTCCAACTTTGCCTCAATAAACTCCTATTTGCTGCTTACTGATATTTAGTAGTTACTGAAACTGAAATGTTCTTTGGGGAACCAAATTTGTTTTGTAATGCTGTCTACAATGGATGTGACCACTGATCTATTACTGATCTATTGAGATTGGAGAAGAAGGCTGAAGAATTGAAATGTCACACAAACCGACGTTTTTAATACTTGAAACCACTTCACCTGAACAAACTGTCCCGTGCATCATTCAGAAACTTGATCTACAAAGTAGCCTAAATTGCCAGCACATTAAATTCTGTAGAGGTTTTAAAAATGTAACAACCAGTAGCATAAAGAGAGCATGCATCAAGAAAAAAAGAAGAAATAAGGAGATAAACAACAACTGGCTTTCTATTTAAAATGTGAAATAGGAAACACATACACATTTACCTTATTCCAGTTGTCCAAAAAGCACAACGTCTCCATTTCTAAGCATTAAATCTAGTTTATACTACTATATCAAAGTCCCTGATGTCTTACTAGGCTATCTTCTGCCTCTCTCCCTCTACATCTTCATTTAGAGGATACATGTTCCTATTCAAAACAGCACGGACCTGTCTGTACTTGCTGCTTTGAACTAAACCCCACATTCCTGCCTGTCGTCTACAGCCCTGATAACAGATGTTAGTGCTCTGGTCAATAAAAGGATGGAGCTTCATAAAAGAGCAAAGAAAGACAACGAATTACAGTGAAGAGAGGAAGTTTAACAAGTTGAAGCAAACACAAGAGGGTAATAATGGAAGTATATGTAGGTCATCTGGGAAATATACAAAGACTGACTATGAGAGGCAGACAGACAGAAGATCCGACAGATTGAGATTGGGTTTGATCACTCTCCAAAACTCTGTTATTGCCACATGCCTCTAAACTCATCAAAGCCGATTTGCACGATCGAAGAGGCAATGAGTCCTATTTCCCTACTAGTGGCTTTATCTGGAATTTGATTCTGTTCCAAATTGCACACGCTCACACATTATCAGACGCAACAATGTGAGGGACAGCACATTTTTCCAGCGTGCAGCATAAAGGCTGTTATTGTCTCTCTTCAGCGTGCACGGATGGGAGAGACGCTCTCTGTGGATGCTGCACCCTGCCTGAAGAGTGCAATGGAAAAAGATGAAGAGATGCGGTCAAGTGAAGGCATGCAGTCTGGTTAGCTGTGAACTGATTCCAGACTGTAGCTCATCTGCAACTAAATGAAGAAACAAATCATGGGTTCAGAGCCAGGCCTCTAGAGATTATTTTCCTAAATGATGTGTATGTCTGTTTTTTTCCAGTAAATGATTAAAACATCCTTGAAAAAACCTTGTTACCTTGAGTAGTTATATTATATTTGGTCACACTTTATTTTAGGGTCCAATTCTCACTATTAACTAACCATTAACTATGACTTTTGCCTCAATTAACTCCTTATTTACTGCTTATTTATAGTTTATAAGGTAGTTGTTAAGTTTAGGGTATTGGGTAGGATTATAGCAACTACTTATTAGTGTGAATTGGACCCTATACTAAAGTGTTATTATATTATATTTAATTATATTATATTATAACAATTGGTAAAAATGTCAATATGATTCTTTTTTTTTCTTCAGTTGATTGGTTATGTTGCCCAGTTAACATTTTAAAACAACCTTGAAATTAATTTACTTCCAAAAAAAAAAAAAAAAATGCATTAGAACTTGCTTTATTTAGAAAATATTTCTGGAATTAAGTAATTATATTATATTATATTATATTATATTATATTATATTATATTATATTATATTATATTATATTATATTACAGTTTATGTCTCAGTTATTATTATTCTTACACATCTTTATCAGATTTAAGCCATAAAATGCTGATAAAATAAAATATATACCATAATAAAAATATACTATTTTTAAAAAGTTAGGGAAAAAAGTTTTTTCCAAGTAAAATTTCAGAGTAAAATTGTTTTAATAAGTATGGTAACACCTTTTTTTTTTTTTCTTTCTTTTTTTTTCTCAGTAGAAGTGTTCTTTCAAACTTTTTTAGGCCCTGATGCTTGCTTTCATAACACTTAAATGTCAAGTTTAGAAGAGATGTTGGATCATTCTGAAAGGCGGATGACACAACATTCAGCTCTTCAAAATGACAGCCCTGTGGGCTGGAACCAGGCCATGGATTAATGGTAGACACATCTCTGAATGGAAAGACATGGTGGTGGTTTCTATAACGTAGATGTTCCACCACATGTGATCCACTCTCTCATACATATTGCTGAGGTTCGTTTAAAGGATTTCCCTTCCAGATAATATTCTGTATGCTGAAGGAGAAGAACTTTGTAATTGGTTTATAAGAGAGTGAGGAAATGTGGTGAAGACGCTTGCAGCGAGTCCTGGCTGTTGAAAGGTAATAACAGCTTTCTAGTTCCTGCCTTGAGGCACAGTGGATTATTCATGAGTGGAATTTGAGCTAGGCTTGAAAGTACAGGGACAGAGAGAGAGAGAGAGAGAGAAAGGGGGAGATGATGAGCTTTTTCAATAGTATGGTGTCATCTGCAAGCTCCCTGCTCCGAGATCTCCACCTGGTGGTAAAGCTCTGCTCTAATACTGTACTTCTCAAAAATTAATCTCTTTTGATACAGGGGCATGGAGAGATGGAGAAAATATTCCTGACTGCAACATAATAAAATATGGTAATATAAATATTAATAATAAGAAAAAGAAAAAGAATAATAATAATAATATATAAATAATAATTCACAAATCTTAAAATTATATTATATTATATTATATTATATTATATTATATTATATTATATTATATTATATTATATTAACAACAAGCAAATGTCAAAAACTCATTTCCACAGCATATTTAACAATATTGCCTAAGGCCTCTTCATATCCAAAGATCCCCAAACTTCAGAGGATGTTATTGAAGAAAACAACACACATGTTGAAGATCAGGCCGCATATGTGCTGCAGCGCACCAGACAGGAAATTGAGGGGCAGATAAGAAATCCTGCCATTTCTGTGAGTGTATGATTATGGCCATGGACAAACACAGTGATGGATGTGGCTGACTAAAATGCCTCTTCCATTTTCAGACCTGGCCACAAAAATGCTGCGAAGCAGAGGAATGTGAAAACGAACTGGGCTCCCGAACGTGACTTAAAATAGCAATGAGTGGGTAGAAATTCTACCAGCAAGTGTAATTAAGACTCAACAATTATGTAAAAGAGGTCTAAACATTGCAGGTGAATAAAAATAAGCAAACTTGATGAACTATTTATAGACCAAATTTTGTCTACAGACCTCTCTCATAAAATTCTAATCAGAACTTTGTTTTTAGAATAATCTTGCTTAGTAATACACATACTTAGGACTGTGGGATGCATTTAAGTGCTGTTCTAAATCTCTGGTATGCTAGTTCTCCATCACACATTGTTTTGAGAATACCAGAGGCTTGGCTACAAGCTAATAACCCAGCGGACCACCTGCACAGTGAAGACACATGGGCAAAGGTCACCAGACACCATCAAAGGCCCTTGTGTGCATGCTCATATCAACGTCAGTGAAATATATAACCCTGAGATAAGAATCCAAGAGCAAGAAAGAATGTATTGTTGCCAACCAGCCAGAGGAGGTGGGGTTATATAGTCCTACACTAGAGAAATTAGTTTGGAGAAAAGCCTATTTCTAGTAGGTCTAAGATGGTCATTAGCTAGCTGTTAACAAGTTGACCATTGACCACAGTCCAAAAACACATCTTGACCACTTAAGTTGGTCTAAGCTGCAGCTATCATGTTCCAAAACACTGGATTCGCAGCAGGGTTAATACTGACACAATACATGCCTTTTTAAAGGTATAATCATCTAAATATATAGAAGTGCCTCTAATCATAACAACGTCAATGATAATTTAGTCATCAACAATGTAAGTGGGCACTAGGGAGAGGTCCCTTAAACAGTAAAGAGGAAACATGACAGACAAACAGGATGGCAGGAGAGGAGTCCGCTGCTGATCGCTGAGTCTATATGTAGGCTTCCTATCGGACAGAGAGTTTCCTGTGGGCAAGGCGGTCAGAGCATGACATATCCCTCTCCATTTCTGCTCACAAAGGCAAAAAAAGAAATCAGATAAAGATAAAGACGCAAATAGGCCTACTTAATATAAAGCCATAACAGTCAAAGCTATGAAACTCTTGCAAGATTTAAAGTCACATTGCGAAAAAGTCACAGTGTGAGATATATGTCACAATTGTGAGATGCAAACTCAAAATTATTAGAAATAAAGACTTTGTTGTGAGCAAAAAAGTCATAATTGCAAGATTAAAGCAACTTTATCCATATGGGATTTATATAATTACATTATGAGATAAAACACTGCAATTCTATGACATAAAATCTAAATTGTGAGATAAAGTCCCAGTTGTGATGTATAAAGTAAAATATGTATTATTATTATTTTTTAAAGTGAATAAAGTCAAAATTGCAGGGATGAAAGCTAAAGTCACATTTTGATTTGTACTGGAAATGCCGTAATTATGAAATAAGAAGTCAAAATTAAGAGAAATAGTTGCAATATGAAGTCAAAACTGTGAATATAAAGTCAAAATAATAAGAAATAAAATCTCAATTGTAAGTAATAAAGTCACAAATGCAAAATTGAAAGCCACATTACTCTATAAAGTCGCATTAGGATATAACACAGCAATTCTGAGACGTGAATGCATAATTATTTTAGGCTTCCATATGTTGAAGAGTGTTTTTGTGCGCACGCTGACTTTCAGGCGCAAATAATGCATCATCAGACTAAGAATTTCCTGGCTTGAAGGCTACTATTGAGAGTGAGTCAGTCTTTCTCTGGTGCTTCACGTTGAGGGGGCTGCACAGGGCAGGGGCTCAAGTGAACACAGTATTCCAACAGGCACTTGCTCAAATGTTCCGTTGACTTTGGCTGTTTGTTCCCTATAAAGACACTGGGCTCAACAGGCATTCCAGCGCAGCGGGCACAAAGAGCTCTTTTCACCGTGTTTAATCCCTGCAGAGGAGTGGCGAAGACTGAGAAGGACCCAAACTCCAAATTCATAGACACAAGTACCCACGCAGACCAAAAAGCATGCAGAAAACGTGTTAAGGTGTATAGGTTCAGAGTTTAAGACTCACTTCTGTATTTTCATACTTAAAGAATTGCTTTACCTTTGCACAGATGTTGATTTTGATCACCTCACGGGATCATTGCACATGCTTGTATCCTCTAAACAGAAGCTCCAAAGCCATAGCAGCTCTTCCACATCTCTGGTGCTTGGTCCAAAGCTTGATGCCACCGAATCCAGTTCAAAAGCTTAGTTCTGTGCTTAAAAATCTTGGATGAGAAAGAGATTTACATGACTGCAACATGAGGGCAGGCCTCACTGAGGTGCACCAGGCATTGGTAATGCCCTCAATGCCAGTATGTGACCCTCAATGCCTTGGCAAACTCTTCATATCATCTCTTTAATCGCCATCCAAAAATGTGAGCAGCTCAAAGCCAAGAATTTCACCTCAGCTGGAGAGTGGCAGAAAGTGGCTCGCACGCAGGGTCTCAAAGCCTCAAGGCAGAAGGAGAACAACGTCAACACCTCCTTTCGCTGTGCTATTAAAAGCAGTTGTGATACAATGGGTGGCTGCCAAAGCAAGCGTCCCAGAATCACCCCTCTCCTCCTGACTCTGGTTCCTGACTCTCCACACTCCTCCAGATATCAGATAAGCTGTGCAAGAAGTAGAACCTTGATGTCTTCAAAACCCGATCGATGGTGAGTATTCCCAGAAAGCAACTGAAGAAGGGTAGGGAGTTAGAAATTGGGAGGAGGTGGATGTGAAGCAAAGGAAACAGCTTTGGAAATCTCTTGGTCTAATGGAAATATCGTCAACAACCTCCTTCCTCCGACCGTTCTTTTGTCTCAGACTGTCTGACTGTGTTTCATTAAAGGTTGGAATACACTACACAACTTGTGCTCAGATTTCGGGTTCAAATTTACAGTCTGGACAAATCAATGCTACTCTTCAGATTTTGGGCAGTGGAGTTTGATAGATTTTACAGAATGTAGTTATGTAGTGAATCATGGGCACAGCCTCATATTTTTGCTTCAGACTATGAAGCTGTCAAGTCGAAGGATATCAAACATGTTTGGTATTTTAAGCCATTTTTAAAACACATATCATGCATTCAAATATAGGCTACCTACTTTCTATAGTGGGTGCAAAACAGTATCTCAAAACAATAGTAGGCCTCTGTCCCAATTATGGAAAGGTCACAGATCTATTATTATTTGGTATTTTTAAATCTGTTAAATGCTGATTCAGTCTTTAAGTGCATTCAACCTAAAAGTTATTTGCTACTTTTGCTATTATGTTGTAAAAGCATGAGGTAGATGGTGTGAAAAAAAAAGGTTGACATCATCTCTTACCCAAAATACTCTGCTTTTCCACCTTATGACAACAGCTGGAGCCATTTTTACTGAGAATCTGACCTGACATTATGCCAGTCCGATAACAAATCCATTTCCATTTCCTCTTTCAAATCCCAAATGAAATTCAGCACAGGGCTACTTAGTGCTGGAGTATAGTGGTGAATAATGATGCTCAGAAAAATGTGTTTAAGTGTCTGGAGGATATCTCAAACAGAGAGAGGAACAGCCAGAGCAGGAGGTGGGAAAGATCAGCTTGGAAAGCCGGTCTTGTGAAGTGCAGATGTTCCCGCGAGGCCACACACACACACATCCTTGTTATGTTCTTGGAAGAGAAACATTTGAAATTTACTTCCATGATTCCAGGAAGTTGTTGCCAAATAGTTGCTTGGGAGATCCACAAGATCTTGAGATTGTATGCGGGTGCTAGAATGTTCCAAGACCTTTTAGAACAGAGCTATGTAGTGTTTGCAAGAATGTTTGTAACCAAACGGTTGCTGGTAGCCATTGACTTCCATAGTATGGGAAGAAATTACAATGTAAGTCAATAGCTACGGTCAACTGTTTGGCTACAAACATTCTCCAAATGCCTTCTTTCATGTTCAACAGAAGAACTCAAAATGAGGGTGAGTATATGATGACAGAATATTCATTTTTGGGTGAACTATCCTTTAAAGTACAAGCAAAGCGCTAACAGTAAGAATGAGAAACAGCTATTGTTATGCTTGCCTTAGCCAACACTGCTAATGAATGCGTCTGTATTCCAGTTCCAAACAAATCAATTCCAGCAATCACCACGTTCTGAAAGCTCCCAATGAAACCCATGCTCATTGGCAGGGCCTTTGTTGTTTCAGCCCATTCTCGTTTTTTTTTTTGTTTTTTTTTTGGAAACACAGATGACCTGGACAACAGAGGCTTGATTATCAAAACCAGTGGAGCATTTTTCACTCACCACTGACCCTTCGAAGTTCTCCAAAGTGATCATGGAAAGGCCCCACATTCCCCCTCTGCCGGTTTCTCTGTACTCACTCAATAGACTGTTCTGTTTAGGGTGGGAGATCAGGAGGAGAGAAAGCTACTAACGTGGCAGTGTAGTGCCTCTGGTCTCTCTCTATCTGTCCTCTGCTAAGTAAACGAAAGGTGTGGAACAGGCCTTGTCACCTCCTTGTTTTTTTCGCTATTTCTTTCGTGTCCCTGAGGCCAGTGGCTGTAGTCTGAGATTCTCACAATGTTGTCTAATGTTGTGTCTTCAGCCCTGATAAAAACAAGGACGAAGCTCATTCCTGATGTCTGCATTTGGCAGTGAGAAACTTTGAGAACCTCGTACCATATCTGCTGAGCAAAACATCATTCCGCAGAAACTGACTGTGTGATATATTTTTTTAGAAACAGCAATGCTTTCTAAAAATACCAGTCTATGTTTGGATCACAGCTGATTTCACTGGACCGGATTTTTGGATCAGAATATCACAAATCCTGCCAAGAACATTTCCAGGTCATTTCACTTCAAAATGAATAATTAAATATTGTATAAATAAAACGAAGAATATTTTTAAGATTTTTAAGCATTATGACATTACTTTCAGGATAATTATACCAGTTTCCACTGAAAATGTAATATCAGGACAAACAAAATGTTCTCTTTTTTTTTCCTCAGTAGGCCTACTGTAATCCAAATGTACTTATAATTATACAATACCAGTACATAATTTAAAGTACATAAGAATATTAACATATCAAGGCAGTATATGTTATATTTAATTCAGTATAATACATGTAAAGGTAATATAATGCATGAATGAGAATTTCATCAAATTCTCCTTTAAGAATAATGGAAATGACAAAAGTTGACAAGTAAAACATCAGGATACAGAACAATGAATTTAAGGAGAATCGGCATAATTGCCACAAAAATGTCATAATACAAATAAATAAATAAATAAAATGGTCAAAAACATTTATATTTCCCACATTATTAATAATAACAATAATATAATGATATGATATAATTAGAATTTCGATAACATATTCATCAGGATGCATAACAGTTTGAGGAGAATTTGCATAATTACCACAAACAAGCCATAATGCAAAAACACACACACGCGTGCGCGCAATGGTCCAAAATGTGTGTGTGTAACTTAACATTTTAAACTTCTCTGCTATAGTAGTTGAAAATTGGAAAAAGTTGTTTCTGTAGCAAAAACAATAACAGGCAAGAATTGAAATTCAAAAAAGTATTAAATAATGAAAATACTCCAACCTGCAATGTAATTGTATAGCTATCATCTAACAAGTAAACTTCAAGAAACAGTCTAAAAAGTGACGTTTTCTACAAGCCATACAGGAGACCTTACCTGTGCAAACTTTCTGGCAGCCTATGAAACAAAACCGTCTGTAAGCGAACACATGGCTCCTCATTCAGAAGACATTATGAAGATGGATAGAGTCTTGAGGACGGTAGCGAGATGTTGCGAGTTTCTTCCTGGCGCACTTCTGAACCCAACCATCACAGACACAAAGCAGATTCTCCTGTCCAGCACGGGACAAAAGTCGTCTCTCTCTGTGACTGTCTCTCTCCCCCGCTCACTCGTTCTGCCTTCCTGTCCTGTCAACCACTCCTAGCCTGACACAACAAGGCACTCTTTCTTCCAGTCAAAGAACTCCTCGCTTGTTCACTAACCTTGCAGAGACCCCTGCTGCAGAAATAAGTCCATTTCAGGAAAGACTGAAACACACTTTTCTGAAGGTGCACAAACACCACTGGCATCACACAGTACTGTTCCTCTCTTTGAGGGTTTCTTGGAAAGGAGCCAGAGCACTGGAGACTTGAGGTCAGTCCGGGTTTTGTCACTGTTTGTATAGTCCTGAGTCAGTCCTGACTCTTACTGGCACCACACCAAAGAAAAGCTGCTCTTCTAGAATCAGGTGCTTCTCTCCAATGAGAAACACAAGTCATCATCCGAACCACTGGCTGCTGTGTTTCTCACCGGTTTGCAGTTGTGACTGAGCTCAACTCTTTTCCCTTCTCTGTTTTGATTCTCACCATAATTCATCTCCTCGCTAACAGGAGGGGCACGTCGAGTGATTCGGAGAGGTCTGCTGGCTCTAAGCCAGCCAAAAAGAGCTTGATGTTTCATGATTAAGGAATGCTTTAGAAGAGCGTTGCTTTTCATCTCACTTGTTAATTTGTTACTTTAGATGAAGATTATGGAAATTATAATTTATGGGTTTTGAGATCTCATGTGAATTTACTCAGAACTTGTAAAGAGAGCTCCAAAATTACTCATTTAAATTCCATCTGATCTGCATCCCGCTAATTTCTCCCACAACAACAATTGTATATCTATCTATCAATCGATCTATAATATTTAGCCTGACTTTGAAATAACAACTTGCCATTATGAGATCCTTTAAAACAGTTGTCACAACTATTACATTTCATAATTATGAGAAAAAAAAAGTCAAAATTATGTCAAAGGTCATGATTATGAGATACCAAAAGAAATGATGACATAAAAGGTCAATTATGACATAATGTAGAAACTGAGACAAAAAGTCTTAATATACCCTTCATAATTATGCTTTTTTTAATATCTCATACTTATGACTTAGTATATCATAATTTTGATCATTTCAAATGTTATGTCATAATTATTATTAATTATTATTCATTATTATTATTAATTTATTTTTTTATGTGGCAGAAATGGCTTCTCCACGAGTGAAGAAATGATAGGTCCTGACCTTATGGAAATTAACCATGGTTTTACTACAGATATATATACACTCACCTAAAGGATTATTAGGAACACCATACTAACACTGTGTTTGACACCCTTTCGCCTTCAGAACTGCCTTAATTATATGTGGCATTGATTAAACAAGGTGCTGAAAGCATTCTTTAGAAATGTTGGCCCATATTTATAGGAAAGCATCTTGCGGTTGATGGAGATTTGTGGGATGCGCATCCAGGGCACGAAGCTCCCGTTGAGATCTGGTGACTGTGGGGGCCATTTTAGTACAGTGAACTCATTGTCATGTTCAAGAAACCAGTTTGAAATGATTCGAGCTTTGTGACATGGTGCATTTTCCTGCTGGAAGTAGCCATCAGAGGATGGGTACACGGTGGTCATAAAGGAATGGACATCGTCAGAAACAATGCTCAGGTAGGCCATGGCATTTAAACGATGCCCAATTGGCACTAAGGGTCCTAAAGTGTGCCAAGAAAACATCCCCCACACCATTACACCACCACCAGCAGCCTTCACAGTGGTAACAAGGCATGATGGATCCATGTTCTCATTCAGTTTACGCCAAATTCTGACTCTACCATCTGAATGTCTCAAAAGAAATCAAGACTCATCAGACCAGGCAACATTTTTCCAGTCTTCAACTGTCCAATTTTGGTGAGCTTGTGCAAATTGTAGCCTCTTTTTGCTATTTGTAGTGGAGATGAGTGGTACCCGGTGGGGTCTTCTGCTGTTGTAGCCCATCCGCCTCAAGGTTGTGCGTGTTGTGGCTTCACAAATGCTTTGCTGCATACCTCGGTTGTAACGAGTGGTTATTTCAGTCAAAGCTGCTCTTCTATCAACTTGAATCAGTCGGCCGCATACTGGATGTTTTTCCCTTTTCCCTCCATTCTTTGTAAACCCTAGAAATAGTTGTGCGTGAAAATCCCGGTAACTGAGCAGATTGTGAAATACTCAGACCGGCCCGTCTGACACCAACAACCATGCCATGTTTAAATCACCTTTCTTTCCCATTCTGACATTCAGTTTGGAGTTCAGGAGATTGTCTTGACCAGGACCAAACCCCTAAATGCATTGAAGCAACTGCCATGTGATTGGTTGATTAGATAATTGCATTAATGAGAAATAGAACAGGTGTTCCTAATAATCCATTAGGTGAGTGTATATATAGGTAAGGTAATTACCAATTGATAAACCAAGGTTAACACAAATCAACTATGGCTTAACAATAGTTTAACTATGATATTTGTTGTAGTAAAACAGGTTGCTACACTTCTACTATGATAAAACCAAGGTAAACTTCATAAGGGCGGGTCCCTGGAGAAGAATGTTTACTGGTCAAGAAAGTTTGCACATTAAATTACACATCTGTGAAAGAAGCTGTGAGGAGGATTGATAGAGCCTCTTAACAAAAGTAAAGTATTCTTTTTTTTTTCTTAAAGTAAAAGTCTTTTAACAAGCACAAAAGTAAGGGTATAAAAACACTGGGTGAAGATGCCTTTGTTTGCCTGAGGAGATTAATATGGTAACAGTTCAGTAGCCACAGTAGGTTATAGCCTACAAAATGTATCTAAGATTAACTCATTGTTTTTGTAGACCAAGGAAAATACTAAGGTCAAATATATTCACATCATAAGGTTACTTATTACGTTTGACACGAACAGCAAGAAAAATCAACTGGAACTCAGAAAAGTATCTAAGTGAGTATGGAGTAGACCTACCTACAATAATAAACATCTGTGTGACTCAGTTTGGGAAACTTTCTCCCGAGACTGCAGTTTGCTTTTAATTAGACAAGACGAAAATAAATAATATGATATAACTGTCCCTATATGACTGAACAACAATTCAGAATACACCTTTTCATAATGAAAACCGTTACATTCCGTGTGCTCATACAATACTGAATGACGTGGCAACAGTGCCCTCTAGTGACTGATCAACACGTCATTAAACACCGAATACCTCCAGATGAACTACATGTAGGTTAGTAACCCTCATCTCAAATCTCACTGTTTCCTTAAAGAATCTAGAAAGCATAAAGAAAAAATAAAGTTGAGACCTTGCCAACTATTCACTTTTCTCCTTTCCTAATATAATACGTAAGTGTGAAATAAACCTGTGGTAGAAGCACTTAACTCTTAGGTCACTAAGATTGCTGTTTGTTCTGTTTCTCCCCAATGAAATTCCTCATGCTCACTCAGAATGCGTCTCATTTCCTGCTGTGTGTCTCACATGTTAAATGTCCAGCTCAAAGGCTTGTCACCACAGCGGGGGAAGCAGGGCAGCTGAAGGGTCAGGGACAGGTGTGGAAGGATTGAACTCTCGCTCTCACTTTTACTGCGGGAAAATGTCCCTGTCATGGCCTCGGTAAGAAGACGATTATTTAGTCAGCACCCGAAGACCCTAAACCTAAACCAGTGTATGGCTTTCATGGTATGTCCAGCATGCAGATAGATAGATAGATAGATAGATAGATAGATAGATAGATAGATAGATAGATAGATAGATAGATAGATAGATAGATAGATAGACAGATAGATAGACAGATAGATAGATAGATAGATAGATAGATAGATAGATAGATAGATAGATAGATAGATAGATAATGATATATTAAGCCACAAGTATGAGACTTTAAAAAAACATAACATTAAGTACCATATTATCACTATATCATAATTTACTTGTTGTCATAATTTCTGATATTCATTTCATAATAATTATTTTGTATATCTTAATTTTTACTTTTGGCTGATAATTATTACAGAATATCAATTTATGTTGAATTGTGTTAGTTTTGACTTTTTATGACAATTGTTTTTGTTGCATGTTCAGCTTATCTCATAATTATATGATCTGGGGGGTGCGGGGATTATTTGCCTGTTCTGATAATGCAAAAAAAGTAAACATTTCAACTATATTCCAGATATATAAATTAATATGTTCCAGACTAAGATGAGACAAATTCAGGAACCCAAATATAGAAAACAGAAACCATGAATTAACCATGAATTCCACAATTCACACATCACATCATACAAAACCCCACATGTTATTGACATTACTGTCAGGGTTTGGGGCTTGGTTTCAAAAATAAAATGAAACTAACCTGAAATCGGACCTTCTTGAGCAACATGTTAGAATCCAGGATGGCGGATGCCTTTCTGCTCTCTTGTTGGGATCCTGATCGTTCAGTACATGTCGTATTTCTCATTAACCAACCTGGACGAACAGCCTATTTCATCAAAACACACTGATCTGACCTCCTGCAAATTCACAAATCATTAACTCCATAAACTTAATCCTTTGTAAATAATTAAAATGTCTAATGAATCTCAGACTGATCCTAAATTCCCATGTAAGTTCCTAGCCCATGCTAGTCCCTCTGCCCCCTCTCACTCCTCCATGTGATCCTTCAACAAAGCCTGGCTCAGTACTTATGTTTGTTCATTCATCCCAAAAAAGAAAAAAAAAAGAACCACCCCCTTTTATGACCGGGATATTGGTCATTAACACCCCTCCTCTTTTTCCTCAAGCCCAAACAGGGATAGACCTCCCTTCCTGCTCTCAAGGGAACCATATGGTCACCTAGCGTTTTGTCTGGGACAGTGTGATAACTACTGTCTGTTTACATCAGAGCAATCTTTACCACACATCGCTCCCTCGAGACTTCACCTCTTTATTCCTCCATTGCCAGAGATCAGATAGGAAATTAGGTCAGGACAGATACAGTCCCTATCCGTGCGGCCTACACCCTTCAGTCCCTTCATCAAACCCACAAATCAGATGTTAAATCTGCTTTCTCAGCGCCGCCCTAAAACATTCCTTGTGGATTAAAGGCAACATCAAACATTGAGGCAGATTCAAGCAGATAGACTGTTTAACAAACAGATCATTCCTGTAGATGTGGGTCACACACTTCATGGCCTTCAGCTCTGCTCAGTGACTATGATTTAGTAAAATATGCAGCAACACAAATTTATGAGTCAGCATGTAAACACTGTATCAAGTTTGAACCATTTAAAAACCCAATAAGAGATAACATGCAGGTTAACCTGGCAGTATCACTAGGGATTCAACAATATTGCATTTAGTCATTTAGCAGACGCTTTCATCCAAAGCGATTTACACAAATGAAGACACTAAAAGCAATCAAAACCAACAAAAACCGATAAAAATGATAATGTTGTCCAATAATCAATATGCAATATTAAAATTCTTTATTATTTTTCTAAATTCAAAATGTATCAAACTGTTTAATGCATCACAGCCAGTGTTATTTTAATTTAATTTATATACTTAATATTATTTATCGTATTGTCATTTGGATTAGCTTTTATTTTTAGTTTTCATTTGTTTCAGCAATTGTATGTGCTTGTCATTTAAATCTTATTATTATTTCTATTTAGCTTTCACTAATTTTAATTTCAGTTTTAGTTTGAGTAATTTTAGTACTTCATTTTAAACATTTAGGTCAATTGCAAGGCAACATTTCAAATTTTCTTTCAAGTATTTCATCCAATATTTATATGCAACAAAGCCAGTAAATTTTTGGAAAATGAGATTTATTCATCATTTGAAAGCTGGATAAATAAGCTTTCCATTGATGTGTGGTGTTGTTAGGATAGGACAATATTTGATAGAGATACAACTATTTGAAAATCCGGAATCTGTGGGTGCAAAAAAAAATAAATAAATAAATAAATAAATAAAAATAAAGATTGAAATATTGAGAAAATCACCTTTAAAAGTTGTCCAAATTAAATTCTCAGCTGTGCATATTACTACTCAAAAATTAAGTTTTATATATTTACGGAAGGAATTTCACAAAATATCTTCATGGAACATGATCTTTATGGAAATATTAGAAAAATCTATAATTTTGACACATGCAATGTATTGTTGGCCATTGCTTCAAATTTACCCATGAAACTTTTTTAGTCCAGGGTCACATCTTATTCCAGCTAAATTTCGATTACTGAAAATGTCTTTTAATAGTTTTATTTAACAATAACAACACTGATCGCAGAATTTAAGATAAAAAGGAGAAGTTTGAAGATTAACTCAGAAATTATATTAAATGTTGGCAAATGTAAGCAAAATAGAAAGGAAAGGAACATGACAATGATGTCTTTAATGCATTGGGCTAGGGATTTAAAATGACCCCCTAACACTAGCCTGCATCACAAATACACATATCATGCAGCTACAATACTCAAAATCCTAGGCAGAACCACATATTAAGACAGAAAGAGCCCAGAAAATACACTTCAGTTAAATCTGACTTTATTATTGATTAAAGATATTCATAAGTATCATACAGCAGAATGGAATGTCGTAACCCTTCCTTTGGCTTGGCTTTCCATAATCACCTTTGAGTGTGCGTTGATAAATGTATTACAAAAAATATATATAATAATAATCCATTCTTAATAACATGTGGGAAGCCAGAGATAACATATTTTCCTGTTTAGCCAAATAAATGCAGCAATCAATAAAAAGAAAAACAACAACAACATTTAAACAGATTATGTGTAACATTACTTACAAAACAGAGAATGAAAAAATCCTCCTGTTTAGATTATTATGCAAACAAATGATTACATAAATATAACTGCACCAAAAGAGGGGGGAAACTAAAAGGCAAATAGCATTCATGCTTTTTCTTTTTGATGTAGACAATGAGAATCATATTCACTAACAGCTAAACAGCAGAGGTGTCATTTTAAAGAGATGAAAAATAAGGAGTCTGAATTTGGACTGCACATTTAATGCAGTGTCAGTTCTTATTGCACAAGCACAGCTGATTTATTCAGCACCCACACATTCATTTGGTACTACAATATTAGGTCTGTTTCCATATTAGGAACCAGCATTTATTCTTTGATGATTAGAAATAAACCCAAATTGCTAATGAGCTGATCACTTGGTTTGAAAAAAGGTCAATTAGGTTGCAACTCCAAACAAAATCCTTGCAACAATTATTACGTTTTCAATTTGAATCTATCTCTTTGAAGGGTCAGGAGGATTCATACAGGCTTCTAACGCGTCTGCTGTAGGATGACACTGATCTTCCCTTGATGTCTACGGGTGCAGTGCTTTATTTTACTCTCTTTTGTCTTTTCTGGCAGGTGTAGCTGACTGCACGTAGTACTTGAGCAGCTGAAGGTCCAGTTTATATAAAGGTTGATTATTTTCCTTTAAGACAAACAGAAACACAGAAGTACTGCAGCCCATGTGAGAGAAAGTTTTGAGTGCTCTGTTGATGCACAGCACGCTCTCGGATCTGTCAAGCTGGCTGGCAGGTTAAAACGATCTTCCACCAGGAAACATTTACAGGATCTCATACTTCTCCACAACAAAAGACGTCTCTAAGGAGAATTTGACTGGACCGCCTCCTTCTATGTATGTCACTTTGGCCACCTGTGGAAACAATGGATATGAAGTCACTTCCTTTCTCACGAGAGCTCAATTTTGTTGTCGGTTTGTTCATGAAAATGTGCATAACTTGCCTGAATGTCACAAAAGTTTCGCTTGGAGACAAAAGAAACATGGATTGGGAAGAAGTCGTCAGGTTTGCCATTTATACTGAACTCCAGGCTGCCACTCTTGTTTTTCTCATCGATGACAGGAAGTGACCACTCCAGGATGTTTTTCCTGCTGTCATGGTTATACTGCCCATCCAGATCACCGACCACAGGCGCACCGACACCTGACCTACATGATCACAAAAGACAAGGTTTGTCTATGGATTTTGATGTTTATGAGTATTTTGCTAATTGAAAATTATATTAATTATTATTATTATTATTAACCATACAGTTCAAATAGATGCAAAAAATACATCATATATATATATATATATATATATATATATATATAATTGTTTTTGTTTTTTTACAGTAATTTTGTTTATTTAATTTGTATGTATAATAACAATGTTTAATATTATATATATATATATATATATATATATATATATATATATATATATATATATATATATATATATATATATATATATATATATATATATTAGGGTTGCACGGTTTACGGGTAATACGGTAGTATCACAATACTAAGGGTTCAAGGCTCCTTATATACCATATATGGTGTTGTGGTCATTGCAACATTCTTTCCAACGAAGAATTTTGTTACGTTCATTAACATCTGCAGTCTGTTCTCGTCAGCCCTTTATTCATTTATAATGTTAAAATCAGCTTTAGTTCCTAAACAATATTTGTGTTTTGAACGAATCGGGTGCGAAAATTGTTAAATGAGCCATTCACAAAGTTTCGTGTGAGTAATCACTTGCTTTATTCCTGAAGTGACCAGACGTTTCTTTTGAATGGCTCCGTCAAAAAATAGTTTAGAAAGACTGCCACCTACTGGATGTAGTAGTTATCCATTTAAAGGTAGTTCATAAAATATTTGTTTTTTCAGCATTTCTTATATATTTCATGTATTTGGCATTTCATATGTAAAACTTTATATATAAAATAAATATTCATTATGTATGCAGTTGTAATTGCAGTGTCACTTAAAGTGCAGCTTCTGTGCCAATTCTGGAGTTCTAAAGTGTATTTTGCTTACACTGATTTCATTTGATTAATAAAAAAATGTCATATCACATTGTTTTTATTTTATTAAATGTACAGTACTAATATACAACATAAATGTAAACATTTTCTGTATTCCATTGTATTGAAAAGAATATTAAATGGGCAATTGAATAGAAATTATTTTTTATATTCAAAATTGTACAGAATTCAAGTACCGTATTTTTCGGACTATAAGTCCCACCTAAGTATAAGTCGCATCAATCCAAAAATGTCATGACGAGGAAAAAAACAAGTCGCACTGGACTATAAGTCGCATTTAGATAGAACCAAAAACCAAGAGAAAACATTACCATCTACAGCCGTGAGAAGGCGCTCTATGCTGCTCAGTGCTCCTGTAGTCTACACTGAAGACATAGAGCGCCCTCTCACGGCTGTAGATGGTAATGTTTTCTCTTGGTTCATTTCTCTTGGTTCATGTTAAATTAATTTTGATAAGTCGCCTGAAAGCCAAACTAAGAAAAGAAGTGCGACTTATAGTCCGGAAAATACGGTAATTAATTTAATATTGTTTCTTATTGTTTTTCTTTTTTTTCAGAATCAGAAGCATGCTGCCCTAACTGGTGCCCAAAGCCACACAGTTAACCCTGCCACCGGCAAGTCGCAGACCACCATCGACAGCCTCTTTGAGAAATCCAAGAAATTAAATTCTTAATGCATTGTTAACTGAGAAGAGTTTCAATTTGCATGACTTCTTTACTGTACAGATGGAGTACATGCATGACACATTTTAATTAGTTGCTTCATGAGTGTTCTTGAGTTTTTGACATTTTGCTTCATTTTGTAGATATGAATTTTGAAAATTATGAAATTTTAATAAAATATGGCATGGTATCGATACTACTTGGTATCGTGATACTTCAGCTGGTATAGTATCGTAACATTTGTTTATGGTATCGTGACAACCCTATTATATATAGATAGATAGATGGATAGATGGATGGATGGATAGATGGATAGATATCTGAATAAGCACTTACGGCAGAGGGATAGTAATGACAACATCATTGAGTTCAAGCCCCTCGTCCTGAAGCTCATACTCGATGTTGACATCACAGCCGCTTCCACTTTCTGATGGCCAACAGTTAACTGAGAGCACAAAAGTACATGCATGATTAAAACGTTTGTGAAAGTGCAGTTATACTAAATCCTTGAGTTCAATAACTTCACTAAGTCAGTCAAGACTCACTGGTTAAAGGAATGAGGGACTCATCTGTGCTCTGTAACCTCCATTTCAGAACCCCCAAATCACTGTTGAGAGGGAAGGACTTTTCCTGGTTTTTCAGACCGATCAGGGACTCGGTGGTGAACAGCTTTTTATCAACATGAGGATGAGTCTGAAAAACAAATCAAACTATGTGAATCACATGGCCAAGGCAAAATACTTTTGAAGGTCACTGAGAGTGCCGTGTTCTTTTCTAGAAATATCAGGCTTGTGTCACACACACACACACACCTGCAATTGGGCGCCCTTCTTGTCATTGTTGTTGAGGAGTATTAAAATGCGGCCATTTTTTTCATCTGAGACTTTCAGAGTGATCATGCCCAGAACCTCCATATTCTGCAGCCCACCGTCCCGACCACAGGTCAGAGAGATCTTCTCCTCCACTCTCATATGTACACTGGGAATCGGCACAATTAGAAAATAAAATCATTATTACATGAAAATACAATACTGTTCAAAAGCTTAGTCAATAAGATTTTATTTATATTTTTGAAAGTTTCTGCTAAACAAAGCATTTTTTGCTAAACCAGTAATATTGTGAAATATTAATATTAAAAATAATATTTTTCAGTTTAATATTTTAAATGGTGCTGTCAAACGTTTGTTTAAATAATATATGTGTGTATTGTGTGTGTGTGTGTGTGTGTAAATCATTTTTGGTTGGGTGAACTATAACTTTAATAATTAATTTTCTTGGTTGTTATTAGGGGTGTCCATGGTTAACCGATTAACCGTTAAAAATTGCGTAACCGATTGAAACATTTTGCTCGGTTAAGTGACGTCAATGGCGTGCATTGAATTTAGTTGTAATACATTTTTGCACCACCAGAGACCGCCAGAGCGCTCCCAGACATTTGTAATGTCCACAAGAAGTCGTAATTTTTTCTAATATGAAGCGGGCAAAAAAAGTACAGCGTTGGAGCACTTTAAAATTGAGAGTGACGGGGAAAAATGCAAGTATTGCAATACAGTGCTTAGATATACTTCAAGTACAACCTCGTTGTTGTAATCTCAACAGCCAACACCCGGGCATCATTAGGCCGGTCAGGACACACTGGATGCGTGGCGAAAGCATCTCATCTGCGTGGCGTGTCTGTTTTTAATTCGGCTCCCATGTTAACAGGTTAGAGCTTGCCGACTGCCTGCGTGAGACGCGCGGCTCAGGCGCGGCTCGACGCGTGCATGCTAGAAATAGAACCGACGCCTTGTTGGAAGCTTTCCATGTCATTTTGTACACAAATACATATTAATTCATGACATTTTGATATTTGAAAGTCTATAGGTTGACATAAATTCAGATATAAATGTAATTAAAATAAATAATTATCGATTTTCAAATATTGTACGTGTCAAACATAGTCATAGCCTTAGCGAGGCGGTCGCGGAGCCTGCTTGTTACCTTTTGCCTTATACATTTTAGGCTTATTCTCAAATTCAGATTGTGTTAATGGGCGGCATTATTAGGCAGTTTTAATAGGACAATTTGACCGGTGAGATTAAATTTTGTCGGACATTTCTTTTTTTTTTTCGGTCAATGTCCGGAAATTACTATGGTTATGGTTACTATGGCACACTATGGTTAACCGAGTATTAACCGCTAAGGGCCTCGGTTAACGGTTAATGAAAAACTTGAAAACATGCAGCCCTAGTTGTTATTATTATTACTATGAAAATATGAAATGATACTCTTAGTAATCAACTAAAACTGCCAGTAGGTGGTGGTAAATGTCTTAATGATTAAGTCATCGAGTCATTTATTCATTCGTTTGATTCGTTCAAATGGCTGATTCATTCAGGAGTGAAGTAAATGGTTCTGTATGAATGGGTCACTGAATCATTAGGCTTGTTCGACTTGAAGCGGATCCTCACCATCAGATCGATGTGACATCAAACCCCAAAAGCTTAGAGAGCAGACGGCTACTTGTTCAAAAAACTTGTACTTCAAGTAGAAGTTCTCCTCGCATTTTAATATTTGGCCACGTGCAGAAATTTTTATTTTGAAATCACAATGTACAATACATGACATATTAGACATATGTTGATGTATTCTCTTGTGTTGGCAAAGGTTTATAAATGATTTACGTCACAAATCTAATGAGATAAGTTTTTCCAGATGACGTTAACCAATTCAACTTCACAGCATATACAGAAGAAGAGTTTAGCCCCTTTTACAAATACTGTCTTTACTGGTAAAGTTACTATGAAGAGAACGTGTGTGTGTGAACAGGACCTTTCAAAAATCCAGGTAAATATGTTCTGGCAATCATGTCGTTCTTATGGAGATGACATGATTACTCTGAGATTTTTACAAAGCTCTGCTGCCTTATAAATAGCTTTCCTATGTAAATATGTGGTAGATAGACATCTTTGACCATTGTGCCTCGCAGCTTTTTGTCGCGCTTCTCCATTCATCAGGGCTGCTATCTCTCAACTGCACTTCTCATTTTTATAAGAGCAAAACATTCTGATTGGCTAGTAATGTTAGTTTGGTTGAGAGTGAAAGCTGCTCCTCTCATACCATTGGTAGCTGAACTCATGGACTCGAATGTGAGATCAATCAAGATTTTTATTTTATTTTTTTATGAAGGATTATTCTGCATAAGTTAACATCTGAAGTGAATGTATGTCGGATTGCACAGAATATTGAGGTGAAGGTGCCAGAGCTGCACCTGACAGAATGTGCACTGTAGCACAGTACTACGATATTTCTTCAAAAGCAGATCGAGGAGACCTTTTAATCGTCCACGATCAAAAACTGTCACATCGCACACCCATAACGCGTGTTAAGAGTGGTACATTTATTCATCCCACAGACCAGTTTTTTCGTAGCACTTTCTCTACAGCCCTGTGTAAGTAACTTTGGAAGTGTAGGTAACATAGAAAGTGAAATGTGCCAGATACTGAACTAAAATGAGTACGAGATACCTCTCTATATTCACTGGAGGCTGAAGGACTTTAGATGCCTCTGATGCCTTCCTTCCTGCAGCGGATGTGATGATATTTTCTCCTTCTGACTTCAGTTTGTCTACAAAGTTATCTACCTCTTTTCCTTTGACACCCAGCTTTAGTGCTTTACTGGACCCACTCGGCCTACAGGAAGAACAGGACAGATTAACTTCTGTATGCTTGTGTATTTAGATACATCATAGACCACAGTTAGTGCTTATACCTGACTGGAGCAGGAGCCACTTTGGGCTTCTCTGGCTCTATTGTATCAGTGATGATGGTGGCCGATGTGACGCTGCTCATCCCTGAACTTCCAAAACCTCCGAAGCCTGGCGATTTCTTTCCGGAACGTTCAGCATCTTGTCTTGCTCGCTGCAGCTCTTTAGCCTTGCGTTTCATCTCAGCCTTTGCTTCTCTTTCTTGGGTCTGTTACAGTGGAAAATTGAGAAAATTAGAGTTGGTTCAATACAAACTTAAAGAAGTGAGTAATTTAACTGTGGATGTTTCATTAAACTTGAGGGAATGTCGGACCTCTCTGACAGCCCTGAAGACCTTCTCTTCATGCGAGTCCATCTCAGTAAAAGTGCGAATCTGGGCCAGGTTAACGCTCTCCCGGTAGCCAAGAGCTACGATCTCATCAAATGCAAATATGAGATCAAAGCAGTGCTCTGAGATCTCGCTTTCCTCCAGCACTCTGCAATATTCAGGGATCTGAAAAAACAAACAAAAAAACCCCACAGAAATCAATCACTTATTCAAGACACATCTAAGAATTTCAATAATTGTAAAAATTTAACAAAGTTTTACCACTCGGGAGAAAAGCCTTAGTGTCTCCAAGTCCTCCAGAATGTTGCTGTTTTTTGTAGTGATCAGAACCATGTAGAGTTTCTCCAGGGGCTGGTAGACATAGCGCACACTCTCCGTTTCCACAAAAGTGTGCTGCTTTCCTGTATTCATCAGTTTGGGAAAGGCGGCCAGAAGACCCTCGACACGGGTTCGCGTCATCTCTACGAACTGTCGTGACACTATGGCTTTTCCTGCCTTAGTGCACACCGCCGCTGCCAAGAGCACCTGAAAGATTTGAGGGATGTTAAAAACCTAATTAGACTATCTATCTGTAGACATCTATTTCAAGTATGCAAACTTCTGACTTGTAGGTTAAGATCAATGAGTCAATATCAATGCAAATTAAAGTATACCATTGTCACTGTAAACTAAAACTAATATTCTTTTTTTTTTTTTAAATAAAAAAAGCTGAACTAAAATCAAATAATATCAAAAGTAAAAAAAAATAAAAAATCCTTCATCTTAAACTTAATTTTGTATATTTTGCAAAACTATTTTGGCAATTAAAAGAAATAAAATGATTACTCTAATAAAACTGAAATTTAAATAAATTTCAGCTAAACATAACTATTTAAGAAAATTCATTAAAATGACTAAATTAAATTGCTAAAACTAAAATTAAAATGAAAACTGAAAATATTAAAATAAATTCTAACTTCAAAAAATAATTGATATATTAGCATATAAAAGTACTAAGACAATGAAGTTTTACACTTAGCAGTAAAACATGGGATAAAACAAAGACAAAAAAATCACTTAGATTTGCATAACTAATTGTACATTAATAATATTATAGAGAAATGCGTTTATTTTATTTTTCTTTATAAATCCATAATTACCATTTGTGGATATATAGCCTAGGTTTAATGATCTACATGTGATTAATATTCTAATAAACATCTGAACTGTCAAAGTCAGTCAAATACAACCTGTTATCTGTATAGGCATTCAATATAAATATTTTTAAAGACTAAATAAAAGGCACAATGTATTATATACACGTTCTGTCATATAGACAATGACATCTATTTAACGTAACGTTACTTTCCTTAAGTTACTTAAACTGTAATTATCCTGATGACAACACAATTAGCTAGCTAACCTTTAGCTGGCTAGCCGTATCATATATCAAAGACTATCTAGCAACGTTTGCTTACTTATATAATGTTATTTTATAACAAAAACAGATGGGATAGACACTGTATAGTAACTGACACTAGAAATGATGAAAACAGTTTTACACAGTAGGAGTTATAGCGAGCTATAGCGCTAGCTGCTAGCTCCATCCTGCTAAATACACAAAACAAACAATCATACCATTTCTGTTCCCTTTCAGACGAGGATCTGTCAGTGGACTCAGTCACGCACACCGTCTGTCAAGCTGTTTCTACAACACACAATGTCAGAGAGGTGACTGATGCTCTGTTTTAACAGTAGCATATAGCTTGACTCGTAATATTGAAGAAACAGAGCCACGTCTCCAGAGTCCAACCGGAAAAAGTTGCGCCGTGTCAGAAACAGAAGAGAGCTGATGAAGGAGAGATGGCGACATCTACTGGCGGAGAACCGCTACTGCGCATGCCAACAAGACTGATTTCATGAATGGAAAGTTAAACTCCAAAAATAAAGATGTATTGAATTGATGATCAAAAGTTACTGTAAAACATTTATAATGTTACTTACATTTGTATTTCAAATAAATGCTGTTCTTTTTAAACATTCCTTTCATCAGAAAAATAATAATAATGAATTTTCTATTTATTTATTTGATTGTTTCCACAAAAATATTAAGCAAATCATTTCTAAAGGGTTAGGTGAGACTGAAAAATAGGTAAAGAAGCTTTTATTTATTTAGAATTTATTTTGATTTCTTAAGCAAAACTTACAAAGAAAAGTGTGAGGTATTTTTATACAAGTTTATATATTTTTTAAACCATTTTAAAAATTGTTGACTTTAAAAATAAAGGGTTTAAAATCTTAAAACCAAATGTTTCGAAATTTCGATTTTGAAATGTAACATTCTATTGGTTAAAAAGACTACTGGTTAAAAATAAATAAACAGACATGGTTTATATTGTAACTGCTACAAATAATCTGAAGAAGACCAGATGTCCTTCCCTGAGAGGGTAATAAAGAAGTAAAACAACCATTTATATATATATATATATATATATATATATATATATATATATATATATATATATATATATTTTTTTTTTTTTTTTTAATGCTGAGAGCAGCTACTACGACTGTCACACTTACTTGTTAGTAGTAACATGTCACTTTAAGAGCTATGGAATATAAAATAAGCAGCACATTGGGAAAGACAGTGGACTAAATAAGAGGAATGCATTATTTCAATAACTACAGTACACCCCTGCCATCAGCAATCCAAACTTCTGTCCACCTGTGACAATCAAAAACTTGATGATCCATGGTGTCTTCTTACACCATTGAGTAAGACAATTTATCTTTCTGTGTCACAGAATCAATGTCTACAAGCATCACATATATACGTTTACAAGGTCATCTTTATTACTGTCCATTAAGTGCAATAACATCAGCAAAACACATTGAACTTGGTCTGTTGGTTTTAAGCCCAGTATCAAATAAACAAGGGCAGCATACTTTACATTCAGATGAACACCATAAGCTGAAAAATCACAGATGAGTTCATTATTCCATGCATTTCTCAGTATTTTGACCTGTTAAAAACAGAGGCCAGTGCTGGACAACATCCCACTTCAATACTGCTTGCTCTCAAAGCCAAAGTTACAACCACATAATTACATACAACGTCCAAATGTAAGCCATAAATATAACAAACCAAATCCAGCTCCAATGACAACCTGCGTTCACTGACCTAAAGCACTGACTTATAGTGTGTTTTGCATGATATTGTTTTGTTCACAATGGACAGGTTTATTTCTGGGTATATTTCTTTGGGTCTGCTGTGTTACATGAATGCACGTAGTGGGTTTTGTTTGGAGATGACTGGCAGAGGTGCAGCTGTCAAGATGTTTACTTCTGCGCTGGTGGCTTCTCTCCACAGGTGATGGAGATGTTGCGTTCAGGGATGTCCAGCATGTGGCGTGGTGTGCAGATGGTCAGCACACCATCAGAGGACAGAGAAGCGGTGATGGCACTTGGATCGACACCAGCGGGGATCTTGTACTTCCTGTAAAACTCCCTTGCCACAGCGCCATGCTCATCCTGTAACAGAGACAGATACTGTTGCTTTGAACACAATAATGGCGATCAGGGTTATGCAGCTTTTAGAATTCAGTTCAGAATGTTTTCTTGAATTTGAGGTAGAAAACAAACTAGAACTGTGATTTGAATTTAAAACGCAGAGTTTATGTAAAATGAAAGTTTAAACAAGAAAAATGAATGATGTCAGATTAAAACAAAGTTTGAAAGATTTAATATTTGAAGGTTTTTTAAAGGCTTTTCCTTTGGGCATGGCGATTCAGTTAAACTGCATTCAAACTGCATTCTATTATAGTGTTATCTTTTGCCTCCCCAATCTTGAACATCTAATTTCCAACCTTGTTTTTATAACGTAATATTACAAAAACTAAATTAAGTTCAAAATGGTGAATAAAATGAATGTAAGTTTGTGTTTTCTTACCAGCCGTTCGTCATGCTTCCCGTGAATCTCAATAAAATCATCACTGATCTTCACCATCAGTTCGTCTGGAGAGAAGTGCTTCACATCCAGGTTGATGACAAACCGATCTCTATCCATTCTCATCTGTGCGGGAGAATATGAAAAACTAATTATGCAAAATCGTATAGTTTCTAATATTGTGTCTGGCTTATTTGGAGTTAAGACTTTTAATTGTATGCTGATAAGTATAATGTAAATAACAATAATGTTTTGATATATCTTTACAATTTGACATGTTTTATATTTTAATATATTGCAAAATATAATTTATTCCTGTGATGGCAAAACCAAATTTTCACCAGCCATTCTTTCTTGCTGCTCAAGAAACATTTATTATTATTATTATTATTATTATTATTATTATTATTAATGTTGAAAACATTTGTTCTGCTAAATATTTTGTTCTTCTTCTCAGGATTGATCGATGAATATAGAGTTTAAAAGAACAGCATTTATTTGAAATATAAATCATTTGTAACATTATAAATGTCTTTATTGTCACTTTTGGTCAAAAAAATTGTACTTACAAATTTTTTTATGGTAGCGTATACTGATACATAAAAAAAAACAATAGTTGAATAATATTATTTACTACCATGAATTAACAATGATGAATTAAAATAGTATACTTATTAATTAAAAATTGCTGCTAAAACAGTTTTTTGAATGCTTTACCTAACGTTAACAAATTGCATCTAAGAGTAAAGTGTTTTCGTTATGCCTATTTTGTATCAACATAAGAAATTGAACTCACCTCTGAAATGCCACCGTCCCACCAGTTTGGAAAACGCCAGAAATAAGGTCGATAGTAAAACATGTAGAAAGGTGAAAAAAGGTCATTGTCGGCTATGTGCTTTCCAAAGTACTGGTCATAAATTCGATAAGGGAAGTAGCCTGGGAACCAGGGCCGGCGGTTCCAGGGATGTTGGATAGAAATTTCCATTGTATCTCAATGAAGCGCCTGGAGTTGACAGCGGATCTGCAGCATGTTCTGCTGTGGGCCTGTATTTATGGTCCATCCATAAACCTTATGTCAGCTACCTACCCAGCTACCTACTGATCCATCTCCAGTTATGAGCTAAAGTGTTTTTTTGCTGCCTTCTTCCCCTCTGGCTCATTCCAACAAAAGGCTATTTAATCACCCTTCACTCTCTTTTAGATCATACAGTCTCAAACGCCGGGCTCTGAATAGTGTTAATGCCCCTCTGCTCACAAGCCTGGAAAAATATTTGCCTGGCTAAGTTAGAATGGTTCTGAGCAAAGCCACCTTGTCAACTGGCCACATCCCCGGCAAACTCTTGTGCCAGGAGGGATTCTGCCCCCCGTGCCCTGAATGGGACATGGCCAGATACTATCTGCTCCCTCCTGGATGCTCCTGGATCAGAGGAGAACTCAGGCATAAAGATAATATTATGCCCTGAAATGGACTGGATTGCAGAAATCAGCAAGACTGGTAATCCACTGTAATTCAGACGTGATAAATGAGTCCTCTCTGTGATAAAAAAGTCACTTTCAAACCAAAATAAATTGGAAGAATAATGGTAAATGTGACCACACCTTCAAAAATATAGGCCCTTCAAATATTATGTTGGGCAGTGGGTTGAAAATGGAAATTACAAACTATACCAAGCACAGATGACCTATATATATATATACTTGAACAAGCTGTGTTCAACCAAGTCTCTGCATTTCTCACACAGAACAACCTCCTTGACAGCAACCAATCTGGCTTTAGAAGTGGACATTCAACTGAGACTGCCTTACTCTCAGTTGTTGAAGCTCTAAGACTGGCAAGAGCGGAATCCAAATCTTCAGTACTTATCCTGCTTGATCTGTCCGCTGCTTCTGACACGGTTAACCACCAGATCCTCCTATCAACCCTACTGGCAAAGGGCATCTCAGGAACCACACTTCAGTGGTTTGAGTCTTACCTCTCTGATAGGTCCTTCAAAGTATCTTGGAGAGGTGAGGTGTCCAAGTCACAACATCTAACTACTGGGGTGCCTCAGGGCTCAGTTCTTGGACCACTTCTTTTCTCTGTCTACATGGCATCTTTAGGGTCTGTCATTCAGAAACATGGTTTTTCATACCACTGCTATGCTGATGACACTCAACTCTACCTCTAATTCCATCCTTATGATCCGACGGTAGCTACCCGCATTTCAGCTTGTCTAACAGACATTTCTTGCTGGATGATTGACCATCAACTTCAACTCAACCTTGCCAAGACAGAACTACAGCAAACCCATCGTTTCATCACAATTTCACCATCAAGTAAGGCACATCAACCATAACTTCTTCAAAAACAGCCAGAAGCCTTGGAGTTATGATTGATGATCAGCTGACTTCCTCAGACCACATTGATAAAACTGTCCGATCCTGCAGATTTGCTTTATTCAACATCAAGAAGATCAAACCCTTTCTTTCGGAACATGCTGCACAACTCCTTGTTCAAGCTCTTGTTCTGTCCAGGCTGGACTATTGCAATGTCCTCTTGGCAGGTCTTCCAGCCAATTCTATCAAACTTTTACAATTAATCCAGAATGCTGCAGCAAGATTAATTAAAAGAATACATGTCACACCTCTGTTTATCAATCTGCAGTGGCTACCAATAGCTGCTCGCATAAAATTCAAGGCATTGATGTTTGCGTACAAAACCACCACTGGCTCTGCACCCATTTACCTAAATATATTACTTCAGACTTATGTGCCCCCTAGAAGCTTAGTGGAATGTAAGTGGAATGACCTCCCCAACTCAATCCGAGCAGCTGAGTCCTAAGCCATCTTCAAGAACTGCCTAAAAACACATCTCTTCCATCTTTATTTGACCTTCTAAGTTTAGCACTCATTATTCTAATTCTATTCTTTAAAAAAAATCTAACTACTTTTCTAATCTTTTTGTGTTCTATTTTCTTTTTATTTATTATTCAATTTTGTATATATTTATAAAAGTCGCTTCGGATAAAAGTGTCTGCTAAATGACTAAATGTAAATGTAATGTAAATAAATTATATATATTATATATTTATAATTATATATATATCCATCTATCTATGAACATGTTAATCATGACATCTACGAATGCAGTGGCAAGATGGGGTGAAGTTCAAATATAAGTGGCTAGACAATAAAAAATACTGCAGTCTGACTGTAGCTTAACTGCTCTGAATTATAAGTAGCTTGTAACTCTACCAAGCTACATTTAAATACATAATATAGCTTTTCCACCACCGGCCTTGACTCTCTGTAATCTCTTGCAATAATATGTTTTTCTAATTCCACTTCAAATCCATTGCCAATATGATCATCCTGCTCAGCATAAACTGGGATTGCAGCCATTTAGGGATAAATGGTTTTCATGCATAACCATGTCCATGGATCCTTTTTTATTAAAAGATAGATATAATGCATAAAGTAACATTTATATCTCTGTAACTGCACTATTTCATATATATATATATATATATATATATCTAACATCATGATTCCAGTAATCATCACTTGAGACAGCGTGGTGGAACAGTGTTTTTCTCTGATTTTAAGATGACGTGGTCATACTCAAAATGCTCTTTTTTTCTGACTTTCACACACACAGAGACACATTCACTCCCTCATTTTGCCATAATACAACAGTATAAGATGCAATTCACACGGTGAATCAAGCACTTATCATAACCATTATGTTTTTGGTTTTATGGAACTGGTTGTTTAAAGTGTCTCATCTTCACCCAGAGGACATATCCAGTCAGTATGGTTTACTGAAGACACCCATTTTTTCCATCCTGGCCACACCCACACAGCCCACCGCTCAGTGCGAAAGGGAGGGGTGAAGATGGAGGAGGGGAGGGTAAACAGAGCTGGGCTGAACCATGTCTGACTCCTGAAAAAAAAAAGGAACAAGGGAGGGGGGAGACGAGGAGCGAAGAGAAACAGAAGGACAGAGAAAAAAATACCTTAAAACGGCCTCGACTGAGGCACAAAAACAGGAAGAATGAGAAAGAAGAGTCACAGAAGATGTTGTAGAGATTCAAGAAGGGGGACAGGAGACCATTCAAAAGCTCTTTTCTCCCCTGCCGTGGCTCAGAACTGAAAACAGGATTACCTCATGCTTCTTATGATAGAAACACATGCTGCCTCTGATCCAGATTTTCAACCTTGAGCCTGTGGGAATACCCATTTAATCTGAGTTTACAGCACTGACCAAAGGAAGACCTGCCAGAAAAGCAAGTCTGGTTCACGCAGACCGAGACATTTGCATGGGCTGGGATCTGTTCTCCATCATCATCTCCATCAGACTAGACTGGCAGCTACGTGGACACTGGGATTTGAGAACGGGTCTCTGATGTGCACACCCTTTGGACCGGCGCTGTGCCGTCTGCTATGCTGATGACACACTGCTGCTTCCTCGAACCCCACGGGTTGGGCTGGATCATAATGGGAGGTTAAAAGGGCAAATAGCATCATGGGAGCCAAACAAATGAAATGGTATGAATGAAATTCCACAGCCCCATTCTCTCATTTTTTTTTCTTTCCTGTGTCCATCTTCCATTCCATTTAGCATGTCTAAAGAAATCAGATTCGTACTATTGTCTGTCATTTTCTTCATTTGACTGCAATATGTGTTATCATATGTGGCTGTACATGAATATTATAACTCCCCCTCTGAATTTATGTCTCAGTTGTGCCTATAAGATTGATGTGTGGGTGTTGGCTGCTATTGTGAAATCACCTAGCAACCAGGAATCACTGGCTTCAATATGGTCAGTGCCATCTGCATGCTCTGTAGATGCTCAGATGCATGAATCAACTATCCACACACTGATGTGTTGACAGTTATATGGGTTTTTGATACACTTACATCATAATGAGGTCATACAATTGTTCTCACTTGTAAATGTTTCATTGGGTTAGAGTCATTCATTTATTATAAAATATGCTACTTGGTCTGCTTGGACCAGCTTTAAAAACAGTAAGGAGGAATTTGTTTTATATGGTATTGCAGTGGATATTCATGGAATATCGCACAAGTAAGAGTGATGTTGTACAGCATCGCTAAGAAGTCATTTACACAGAACGTTTTTGAAAAATAGTTAATAAATAAAGAAAAAAAAATTTAAATCACACATTCATTTTGTGTGAATGACCCCTAAAAGTGCAAACACCATTTACATTTTGGCATATTTTCAAGGGCAAATCCATTTTAATAAGAAGTTTCATTTGAGCCGAATTTGCCATGTTGACCAAAATTATGCTATTTGGTTTGAAAGGGTTAAGGCCAACAGCACGTGATATTGTTTTTATGCAGCAGGTCAGTAAACAAGAAGTTAATTTAGAATAACTTATATTTTAAATACAATATATCAGCAGTTACTTTTTTCTATTTTTGCTCTGCCAATAAAAATATATCCAACAATGTCACCAGTCTCTAAGCAAAACCCACAATAATTGCCTTACTGAATAAAACAGTGTTCAACAAGGCAGTTGAGAGAATGATTCAGTGATTCATTCAGAAAGACATTCAGTGGTTTGTTACTAAATGAATCATTGTTTGGAATAAATTGATTGAATATATGATTCAATGACTCATTCACAAAGACATTTTGCTGTTTTGTTCGTGAATGAATCAGTGTTTTGAATGAAATGGTTGAGTGAATGATTCAAAAAGACAACAGCGTCACACTACAAATTGGCGTACCGTATTTTTCGGACTATAAGTCGCACCTGAGTATAAGTCGCATTAGTCACAGTCGCAGTAAAAAAACATATATAAATCGCACTGGACTAGAAATCGCATTTATTTAGACCTAAGAACCAAGAGAAAACATTACCGTCTACATTACTAGACTACAGGAGCACTGAGCAGCATCTCTGGCAGCATAGAGCGCCTTCTCGCGGCTGTAGACTGTAATGTTTTCTGTTAGTTCATTTCTCTTGGTTCATGTCAAATTAATTTAGATAAATAAGTCGCACCTGACTATAAGTCGCAGGACCAGCCAAACTATGAAAAAAAATGCGACTTATAGTCTGGAAAATACGGTAATCATGCAAGCTGCAGAAAGGGTCACTGAAACGTCTTCTTATTTTATCCCTGCAGCTTTGAACAAAATAAAACGGATTATGAACCTAATCATGTGAATAAGTCTGTTGCAAATAAACAAAACAAACCAGTTGTCCATAATGCATTGTGAATGTAAAGTATGGTGCAGAATGAATGGGTTCAAATGAACCATTCAGATTATATTTTATATCTGGAGTGGTTTACTATAAATCAGCATGCTCCTCATTGTATAAATAGTCAACATTGAGTAACATGACACCCCTCAGAGCAGCATTCTGCTGTAATTTCATGCCTGTGTACACATCCCCTTCTACTCATTTTCAGAAGCTTAATCAAGAAAATGTAATCCCGGTTAATAGACCTTATCAAAATGGCATAATCAGTTTATGCAAACAAGACTGAATTGATGATGTTAATCAACTGAGATAGTTGCATTGTGTCTTATTCTGTGTGACAGACTTCATTCTGTCTTCATTTCTTTGTTAGAATTATCTCAACTTCAATATCATATTTTCCCGTGCTAGAGGAACAGCTAGGGGTGTTGGAGATAGAGTCTCTCATTTCATCTTTACTGAAAACAGATGAATGGCATGTGGCTTAGGAATGCTCTGGATCTGTATTAGTGTGGTTTGAAATTGAAAACCTGGATGAGAATGGTGACATGTCTATTATAACTGGAATTTCCCGATTTTTTCGTTCAGTTACATGTGATTAAAATGAACATAATATACCTTACGCACACAAAAGGCTTTCATTGTCATCAAATTACTCCATGCAGGTGGTTACATGATAATTAGGACCATTCAAATGGTTATCTTCTTCACTGATTCTCTGCAACATTTCTCCAGTCTCAGTTCATCCAGTCCAGCACACACACCCAAGGAGGAGTATATTATTGCCAAATCTGAAGATTCAGGAGAGATAGTGGGGAACCACACGGAGCAACCACAAAGCCTAGGTAGGATATTTTTTTCCTACTTGACCCTATACTTTCTATGCTGTTTCTAATGTTTCGTTGTATTTGTTTCCTTTGAAGAGGATGTAGTGAAATCCTCAGCCACCGAGCCGTCTCCTGGCCCAGAGCATGCTGGGAAAGAGGAAAGCAGCACATGGGAGGAACAGCTATGTGCCCAGCAGGAACAGCTGGAGAAGGAGATGCAGGAGACCAGGAAAATGGTGACAAGGCTTCAGGTGAGTTAATTGTACACATTTATATGGGTGTTTTGCTCATGTGAAATTATACATATGCTAAAAGAAATCACAAGGACTGCATTGGATCCATCGTTCCCAGGAGAGACCATCCAAGCTATGTGCAGACAGACATCTTATAGGTCTAATGCAGCTAGAAGAGACATAAAAATCCAGAAAATAAGAAGACCTATAAGGAAGATATCAGCTTTAAAAAAAAGAAGCCGGTTAGTCAAATCATCAAACAGCATCTGAGGCTGATCACCTGATGTCTGTTGTCTGGGTGACTCTTGGTTCAACTGCATATGTTCACAGCCGGTGGTCTAGTTTTACTCACAATACCTCAGTGCTTTAGAAACCTGATGCTCACTACAGTACACGTCTTCATTCAGGCCTTACTGCTGCATGGGTCTCTCCCCGAGGACGAGCAAACATCTACTCTGAGCTTTGGAGACAGTACCAGCTCAGAGCAACAGCTGGTAATCCATCATTCTGATTTTCTGTGCTTTCCTAGGAATAATGTAAGAAACCGTGCATGTCTCATTTACAGTCTATTATGGGAATGACATATTTGTTTTATCCTGCTGTTGAAGATTTTGATCCGCAGTCGTCTGGATCAGAGTATGGAGGAGTCTTTAGATCTGAAGGTATATTAAAATTCTGAAAAATTTCTTAATGATAATAATCAAAAATTACTGATGAATATAATAGATAGATAGATAGATAGATAGATAGATAGACAGACAGACAGACAGACAGACAGACAGACAGACAGACAGACAGATAGATAGATAGATAGATAGATAGATAGATATTTTAAAAAGCTAAACATACTGCAGTATGTGTATTGAACAAGAGTTGTAATGTGTTTATTTTATTTGCAGAGAGAACTTTTAAGATACAAACAGGAGGCACGTAATCTGCAGGCTATTAAGGTGAGACCATGTGAAAATTATTGTAACGTTTATATACTCTATAAAATGTATGTGTGTGTTTGTATTTTTTAAATTGCTTGTGTTTGTAAAAATTAAAACTAGAGATTCATTTCTATTTTTACATGTATATTATAGAAGTTTGGATATTTATTCAGTTCTTTCATTTCATCATTAGCTTTTGCATTGTACACCAGATTTATTGCCATTTGGGATAATTAAGGTTTGTTCGTGTGTCCATCTGTCTACCCAGGATGCCTTGCAGCAGAGAATGTCTGTTCAGGAGGACTCAGTGCTGCAGCTCAAACAGGAGCTGCTCAGATCCAGCATGGCCAGAGATGAGCTGGAGGGACAGAATGTGAGTCTGACCATTCAACTATGTTACAAAAAAAAAAAAAAAAAAAAAATACATGCAAATGCATTTGATTCTTCTTTAAATATGTGTCAAATATATAAAGGTTAATTTAGTTTTCTTTTTTTTTAGGTGGAACTAGAAAGGAAACTGAGTGAACGAAACAGATTGCTGAGTGAATACAAAGTAGGCAAATTAATCCTTATCATATGCTTGAATCCATTTATTGTTCATGTTAGTTCTCTGCAGGTTTTGCTGCAATTTTTTGTGCAACTCGCTGGTCTAGTATATAGTACATTCATGTAAATACTTTTTCTGTCACATGCACTTGTCTCTGTAGAAAGAACTCGGGCAGAAAGACAGACTTCTTCAGCAGCAGCAGTCAAAACTGGATGATGCACTGCGCAGGATCAGTGAAAGCTATCATAGGGTAACTGAATGAAATTCTAATGCAAAATGGGGCCTATTTATGCAATATATGTACAGTACATCCTACCAATTTTTTTTATTTATTATTATTATTGTAATAATGCATAAATGCTCTGTAGCTGTAATTTACTCCACTAGAGAGTGGCAAAGCACACCAACAGTCTCCTTACATTCCTATTTTTTTTAGCTTCTCATTTCTTAGACATTCCCTGATTCCCATCAAATGTGGATTACTGTAATTAGTAAATTTGATGTGTTCTATGTTAACAATGCCAAAGTGTCTGCTCTAGTTGTCAGGATGTGAGAATAATGGCTATAGTCACATGATGGACACATCCTCTGCTGTCTTCCAACACAGAATGGTGAGTCATGGCATTCTTCAAATTAAAAAGAGTTTGCTTAATTTGTTATAAATGTGCGTATTGTTTGTTCACTGGTTCTGGCTGGATGTGTGCATCAGGGGGATGAGCTACAGCTGGTGCGCGATGCTCTGCGCAGTCTGAGGGACAGTTTCAGTGGTCATGACCCACAGCACCACACACTGGACACACTGGAGCAGGGTGTAGCCAGTCTGATGGACCGCCTCCACACCACAGAGAACAAGAAAAGGCAGGAGAGAAAGGCAAGCAAAACTTTACACTGTATCCAATCCTGCATTACAGTCAATATGCATTAAAGTTGCTATGAAATGGAAGTAGCAGCAGATATTTTCTTTTGTATTGTGAAGTCCATATAATTGTGAAGTATAATACAGGGACATTGTTCTATGCATCATGATTCACAAACACACTCTGAAATACCGATCTAAATCAAATGATTTGCGATCAAAGCTCCAATGTTCCGATCTGAATAAAAAAAAATATTTGCTAAGTTCTGATCTAAATCAAATGCTTTGCAAACCATAATAACAGTTTGGAGCTTTTCACAAATCTTTAACTTCGCAAAATGATTCACAAAGTTCCAATATGAATCAAAATATTTGTGAACCCGCTACAAAGTTCTGATTTAAATAAAATCGTTTGTGATACGTGCGCCGAATCTGTCCCAATCTGAATCAAATGATTCATGCAAAGTGCTTTGAAATCTTGATTTGCAACAACTGATTCACAATAAGCAATCCAATTGGAGTGCTTTGAAACAGTAAATCATTTTGTGACACAATGGTTTAACTGATTCAGAGTTTCGAAAATATCTTTTTCAATGACGTACTTTTCTTTGGGGCAGCTGTGGCCTAATGGTTTGAGAGTTGGACTTGTAATTTGAAGGTCGCAGGTTCGAGTCTTGGTGCCAGCGGGATTTGTTGGTGCCCTTAAGAAAGGAAAATATATTTACCAATATATTTCTTAAAATATATTGTGATATATTGTAATATATTATTTTACCTTTTTATTTTCTAACATTTTATATATTTGAATACATTTAATAATATATTGATGATACATATATTATATAATATATTGCAAAATATACAAATGATTGCCGCTTTCAATATATTGCAATATATTGGAAGAAATAAATATATAAAAGAATATATGCCTAATATATTACATGATTTTTATATTACATAATATAATATTAATATATTACAACTTTTTATATCTAAAGTCTTTTGAGAAGTCATGCATACAGTACATCACCAGGAAAAAGTCTGTCGTTTCAGTTATTTTTGAACAAAAATTACAAGGTCAAAATATTTGAAATATATGGATTGATTAATTGTTCACAATTTATATAACATACAGTTAAGATGAATTTTCATTTCATGCCAACTTTACAAACTTTTGTACCACCACAGGGTTCAGCCAGGTCTCCTGGACGAAAAGCCAATCACACAGACCGAGAATCATGGCCATCAAGTTCAAGTAGGTCGCTATAATGGTATTCTGCAAGAAATTCATGCACTTTTTAGACCAATTAATGTCTTTTCTGTAACCTTTATCTGTTTTCTGTTTTCGTTATTGTTTTCCCAGAGATTGCTCATTCTCACAGTAGCCCTGTTCTCAGTGCGGCAGCCTCAACCAAAGTACTCTACTACACAGATCGCTCTCTCACACCCTTCCTAGTCAACATCCCTAAGAGGTGACATACATAATGACATCATAGCATCACTGTATAGAGATTTAATCCACAAGTCTCCTGATCTAAATATGAACTATGTATCGATAGGCTGGGGGAGGTTACACTACAGGACTTCAAGGCGGCTGTGGATAGACATGGCTTTTTTAGATATCACTTCAAATCTCTGGATCCAGAGTTTGGAACGGTGAAGGAAGAGGTAAAATCACAACCAATCATGAGTAATTCAATATTCCAACATATCAGTATTTATTTTCTCTAAATATGTGGCATCTTTCAGGTGTTTCAGGACGATGCTGTTATTCCTGGATGGGAAGGGAAGATCGTCGCATGGGTGGAGGAGGATCATGGAGAGGGGAGATAAGAGCATGAGGGTTTGACCTATTCCGAATGTATGTTTTACCCTACATATACCTCATCCCTGCAATACTCTGAAGCCTTTGTCCTGTCCTAACTGTGAATCTCACTGAACCAGTTCACTATGTCATTACAGCCGTCACGTGTTTGTAAAATTTTGAAGAATGAAAAAAGAATGGTTTTTAATGTTATAAAAAAAATGTTACGGTACATTTTGTTTAGCAAAAGCTAGTATGTATGTCAGCAATGCCATTGTGATGTGACAAGACTAAGAATAAGTTATAAGAAAAGAAGATTATTTAAAACTGTTTGTGTCTTGTGCAGTGACGAATAATAAACGTTGCATTATTGCCAAACTGTGGCAAGCATGTCACACATTGTGTGCATGTACTGTCCTGCCAGAAAAAAATGTCATTTTAAGAGAACATATAATCAAAAATCTCCACACATTCACGTTAATATATTTTTCACTAAAATGTATGTCAACCTTTCTTGACTATTATTGGAAAATAAGGGGTGGTAAAAATCAGGCACCACTTTGTTTGTAAAAATTTGTAACATTTGAACATATTGAAATATTCCTTTTGAAAATGATTGTACCTTTCCTATCAAGTTTGCATGTCTTTTCGCAGTGTTTGGTGTATTGTAAATGCAAATGCAGTTGACACTTGTCCTCCTTTTATTAAAGCATCCTGTGCACAGATGGAGGCTTTTTGTGTATTGTATTGAGACTCTTTTGGTATTGGATGATTAATTAATGTTTTTCTTTTTTAATTTAGCTTATTCAAATTTTCATAATGTAATTTAAACTGCTGTAATGTCTAAATTCATTTTAAAATGAGAGATTTTGAATAATCGTAACATCAAACAATTATTTAAATTAATAATAATTTTATTTTGACAGCAATAACATGGAACAACTATAGTGTTTACATTCTCAGTTTCTGGATAAATAATTATTCTCATAACACAGCCACTGTAACATTTAGAATTTGTTTCTTCTTATTAAACGTTGCAGTGCATGTCTCCTCCTTGACTGACTCAGGAAACCGCAGATGAAGATAATAAAGGTCTTCTACTTCCAGGAGAATATCATCCTAAATAATAAAAACCAACCCCTTATTGAATCCACAGCACAAAGAAAAACTTTGAAGAACTGTGGAAAATCCAATTTAGTTAACAAAAACAGATAAAATAATATTAAATTAAATTAAAACCCTACACAGTTGAAATACTGGGAATGCTGACCTGAGAGATGCTGAGCTGGCACTGTGACACAGATCTCACTCCAGGAAGCTCAACGTTCAGCTGCAGGCTCCTAGATGAGCTGCTTCCATCAGGACAGACTGTGAGATGATGCTGGGGTTGTTGTGGCTGTGACTGGTCTGATTCTGTGCTGGAGATCACCTCAATGAGACCGGATCGCGCTGGTTTATTCTCCCGCTCTATGTTCAGCTGGATGCTTGAGTCCTCATTACTCTCAGCCAGCTGCAGTGAGGAGATCTGCTGTAGGAGTGAAGGGGCTACACAAAGAGAGGTAGAATCACTCAATGTTGCACTGCAATCCTCAAAATCACTCCAGTATGGGATGAAGCTCTGTTTTACAGGTTTTAAAAGTATTTATTTTACCCGGTTCAGGTTGTGGGTTTTTGTCAGAAGATTTGCACATTTGTGGTGACATGAGACGCTGCTTCAAATCCTGAATTCTGCCTTTGATTTTGTCTTTGGTGAGTTTGTAGCTCTGGGACAGATTCAGATTATGCTGCTGCTGGATGAAGTTCAGAGCAAGAAGGTGAAGCGTCTCTTTCTCATGTTTGTCTTTCTCTGCCGTCTGCAGAACCTCAGGGTTGAAGGCAACATCAACGACACTGTATTGCTCTGTAAAACACACAGGAGATTAGATATTAATATAAGAATCAAGTCTAAGGAGATTCATCAAAGGGAAAAAATCATGTAGGTTAGTCGGTGAGTTACTTAGACTGGAATATGAACCAATGCATGGAACAAATGCCACCTAAAAATTGAATCTTTTGTTTGGAAAGAAAATAATTTGAAAGCATTTAATAATTTGAATTGTTAAGAGTGAGATTTTTCCACCTTTCTCCTCAGTCACTGTCTGCAATCGTCCTCCACACACAGGAACAGGATCACTGTGAGATGTGGGCACTGGTACACGTTTCCAACCGCACATGTTAATGTACAGTATTCCTTCCTTTGGTCCCTAAAAAAAGTAATAAGAGAAAAGGTCTTTTTTTTCAGAAATTATTTCAAACTATTAACTATGCGACAAGCATGTTTGTGCCATCAAATCAAATAATACTGCCTCTTAAACTGCTCTCATACACCTGTAGTGGTATTTTTGTTTGTTTGGCTCTATAATATAAGTCATAACAGAGTCTGATCAAAGGTGGAAGGTGTTTACCAGAAGAGGAGCCCGGATGCAGGCGTGCGGCTCCGGCGGGGTGTGAAACTCCGCTCCCTCCCGTAACTGCCGTTCAATGAAGCTCCTGTACTCCTCCGGATTATTCTGAGACATGTCATCTAACATCGACCAAAACTGATTCATCTGCTGCAGAGCTGCCTTATTATCATAGCCAGCGATGTCCATGCTCAAAACGGCCCGAATTACTGTAACAACTAAACGAAATGCTAGTTAAGTATCCAAGTGTAATGTTACTCACGTTGCTGAATGGTTAATATGAAAACTGTTTAGAAGTAACGTTAGACGGATGTTTAAACCGAAACACTATTTAGTAACAAATGCTTGGAATATTAATGTAAAAAAAAGTCTTACACGACAATTATTTGTAAAAGCGTTGGTCACTCCAGGACAAGCTTTTCGTCCTTTCGAAACTCAAACGTTACCATAGAAACTAATCTAACACATGCGCTGTTGCTAGTTTTCCGACAGATGGTGTTGTTTAACGTTATTCAAAATAGACCTGCATGGTTGCAAGGGACATTAGAAAGCTGTATCCTCGGAGGTTTTTTTTCTGACTGAAGAACTCTTTAAAAACGTACAATAGTTTGGTGATTCATTTTAGCATTTCTAGCTATGGGAGTAATCTCTACAAATGTAACAAATTTACACAAGCGACTGTGATTGGACTAGGTTTATCATCGTTGAGAAAAGTAACAGTTCGTGAGTGCAGAGGACGCTGGCCTGGCACCATAGACATCACACTGTAGTGGCGTTACAGTTGATTAAATAAGAGCCAGACTGTCTTGATGAAATTGGTTTTAGAACTTGAAAATTGACGTGATACTTTTGATTAGGCTTTCCAGACACTAAAAAAAAAACGGTGCAAAAAGTACTATACCAATAGTGACACCTGGTCGACACAACTGAAACTTGTTTTCTTCTTTAAGATGGAGTGTCTGTGGGAAGGTTTTTTTTTAGAAAGAATTGAAGAGCTCACATTTTCCTCTGTGTTGTAAATGTTAAACATTTATTTTAAAACCACAATTTTCTTAAATGGCACAACATACAATAAACATGCAATGTACATCAAAACGTACTCATACCTTTCTGTGTAAATGTTTAGGCTTCATATAATACAATATAAAATAGGTACACAGTTTAAAAAATGGTCAGGATATTCTTCTCTTCTATCAAACATCAGTCTTAGCTCTAGGACATCAAGATATAAGATAATAATAGAAGGCCTACATCAATTAACAGTTTAAGTTTATGTTTCAAGGGTCACTAATGTCTGTATCTTCATTTACTTACCTCTATTATCTCATATATCCACTCTAAAAACTCAACCACTTTGGTATAAACTCCTGGACGGTTTGGCTCAGCACAGCCTGTTCCCCAGCTGACAACACCAACCAACCTCCAGACATTCTCATCCTGGCAAACCAGAGGACCTCCACTGTCCCCCTAACAAAATGAAGATTCACAACTACGTCTTCTCTCAGATTTATTATATAAATGCCATACATTTTTGAAAAACACTTTGAGAAGCATGAAGCTCACCTGACATGCATCCACTTTTCCTTCTGTATATCCTGCACAGAGCATTCGAGGGGTGATCTCTTAATTGTACATGCAAGAACTATTGCATGTCTTTGTGCTTATAATGGAACTGGTGCTTCTTTGAGAACCTCTGGTGATAATTCACTTTTACATACAGTACAATGCCTTTAGACAACTTTTAGCACTCCTAAAACATTCAAGAACTTTAATATACATGCATTTAAATATTCATTTTTACAAAAACAGTACCATCATCTGGCTGTGTATATCCCCAACCAGAGATCCAGCACTGGGTTTCTTCTGGTAGATCATAATCATACTGAGGTAGACACACAGGTCTGATGGTGTCTGGGTGTTTAAAGAAAGTTTAAAACCTGAAATAACTCATAGTCTAGATATTACATGCTACATACAGTGACACATTTACTGATTATTTCTTACCTGAGAAGTTCAAAGGAGCTCTTAATTTCACCAAAGCGATATCATTGTCATGAGTCCTGTGGTTGTAATTTTTGTTGTAGATGATCATCTCCACAGCTAAGCCTTGGTACTGAGCCAGTTTAGCAGAGTTGCTGGTTAAAATACCAGCTTAAACCACCCAACTGGACACTGCAGGTAGCCTGTAGCTTCAATAAGCAAGCAAAACAGATAATATAAACATTTAATAAATTCCTTTATAGAGTCCAAAGTGTAACAGTTGGAAACTCTATTGACATTATTTAATGGACATTTTGTATTCACTGCCCTGCATTCACTACTGTCAACAACTAGACAGTTACAGTAGTGGGTAAGTCTCATTAAAACATGTCCTTTCAGGGTTAAAGGAATAGTTCACCCAAAAATGAAAATGTGCTGAAAATCATACTCACTCTCACGCCATGCGAGATATGTAGATGAGTTTGTTTCTTCATTGGAACAGTTCTGGGGAAATTTAGCATTAAGTCACTTGTTTAGAATTGATGACATCCAATGAAAGTTTGCTAAACAAAAAACAAAAAAACATAATAATAATAGTAATTCACACAACTCCAGTCCGTTAATTAACGTGAAAAGTTGTGTTTGTATAAAACAAATCCATCATTGAGGTGCTTTAACTTCTAATCATTGCTTTCAGCTAAAATACAAGTCCTCTATCCATGGTGGTGGTTTAAATCTTTTAACGTTCAAATGCTTTGATAGATTTGTTTATTACAAACTGGCAGCTTTCACTTTACAAAACCTTAACTGATGGACTGGAGTTGTGTGGATTAGCTGTGGATTATTGTGATGTTTTTTTCAGCAGTTTGAACTCTCATTCTGATGGCACCCATTCACTCCAGAGGATCTATTGGTGAGAAAGTGACGTAATGCTTAATTTCTCCACATCTGTTCTGATAAAGAAAACAAAATCATTTACATTTAGCAGAAGCTTATATCCAAAGCGTCTAACAAATGAGGACAATGGAAGCAATCAAAATCAACAAAAGAGCAATGACACGCAAGTGCTATAGCTTAACGTAGTGATATAAAATAATAATAATAATAATAATAATAATAATAATAATATACATGTAATAAGAATATAACATCTTGGATGGCCTGGAGCTATTCAATTTTCATTTTTGGGTGAGGGAATAGCCTTTAAACATAATTAACCTGAATATGTTATTCCTCTTTTTTTATTTTGGTTTTGGAGTTCTGGTTTAGGTTTTTGACATGTTTTGTGAGATTCATCTATTCATAGTTACTGTAAATGTTGAATCTTACTTATGGACACAGTGAGCAGCTGTAACTATCCATTGGTTGGTGATGATGGATCCTCCACAGATGTGGCGGTTACTGTAATAGAGGCTCACTTGCCAGGGCCATCTGCCAAGAGTGGCTTCCACTCCTCCAACAATCCTAGGTAACTTTGCTCTGGTCCCGCACTACAAAGCAAACAACGAGCGCTCAGCCTCAGACAGATTTCAGATTATTTTAGATTTACATATTAAGTAAGTTAAGACTCACCAAAACATTTCATTGCTATAACCTTTACTGTACTACAGCTTCCCCTGTTTAAAAAATAAAAAGAAAAAAAGAAAAAGAAAAAAAAGGTTACAGTTCTGGAAGCTCATGCCAATTAAAATGATTTGAATTTGCTTTAAATACCTGAAACGCCATACACTCTCCAAACTGCTTTGGTGTTCTGAGGTGATTTGAACAAATCCATCTTTGTAGTTTGGCTCAATATCAGTCATATTCACCCCTTTGTGTTCTGATAATCCGAAAGGAGACATAATTTGACAAATCTCACCACTTGCAACCTACAGAAAGCAGCCACAGCTGGTAGTCAAGTGAAAGGTGCTGAGAGCTGCAAGTGTGTGTGTGTGTGATTCAGATGTCAGCATGCTCACCTCAGATAGCCCAGCTGTCAACATATAAGCGTTCTCAGAGAAGAGTTCCACCACTCGTAACATACGGGCAGCCACGTCTGGAGCTTCTCCAGCTGGATCTCCAGAAGAGAGTTCTCAGCACTGAGTCCCATTCAGTCAAAATCACCCCTAAAACAACATACTGTAGCACAGTGGACAGGACTGTGATATTTTACCTGAATTAGTTTAGAGGCTATATTTCAAATAAAAGCATTTGTTGATATATTGACAACTGCAGGTACATATCAATTCACTGTGTTACAAAAGAGACTGTAGTGGCTGAATTCTTAATCTCTTCATTGAAACGTTCTCACTCCCAGCTCGTCATATACCGAAGCTTGGTCAGGACTCCTTGGAATCACTTTTAGGGTCTACTCACACCTGTCTTAAGTTTAAGGCAAGTCATGTCACTCGGCGGCCATCTTTGAAACGACTCTCAGGCATCCAAGTGCAGCTCCTATCTCTTTGTAAGAAACATGAAACATCAAGTTCTCCAAAACTGTTCACTAAGCTTATGATTCAATTTCATATTCATATCAGCTGTGTCATAAATGTTGTAAGGATATGTTGTTTTCATTCAAATCAAAGCGTAAATACACACAGAATAAAAATACATAGAAAATGTATCCTTGTTTTCTACATGTCTTTATGCTTTGATTTGACCGTAAACAGCGCATCTGTGCAGCTCGGCTGACCCAGAAGAGTTTAAGCAGTTTGTGTTCAGTGGATGTTTTCCAAAATGGCGCAAGAGTGATGCGGAGAGACACAGCGGAGATGAATTGTTGAATTGTTTTCTTCGAGTACAAAAAGTATTCCCGTCGATTTATAAGGTTACGGTACTTTACAGTTTACTTGGCAGTCTATGGGACAGACACAAGCTTCTCGGTTTACAGCCAAAATATCTAAAATTGTGTTCCAAAGATGAAGTAAGCTCTTACGTTTTTTTTTTTTTTTTTCATATTGGGTTGGAGTATTCCTTTAACTTCTACTTTCTCCTTCTTTAGTTTGCCTCTGTTGTTTATGTGTTTATTACAGCTTTCGTTGGTCATTGTTTATGTCACTTTGTTTACAGTGCCAGTGAGTTTGGATGAATGTCCACTGCGCTGTTTACTTGCTGGCTCTGTTGTTTTCACAGTATGTGCGAATAAAGAGACAAATACCCTTTCTGGGGTCTGCCAAAGAGATGTCCTCCGTTACATTGCAGAAAGACGTATCTTTAGTGTCTCCTAGGCCCACAGGGCTCTGTGCTGAGTTTGGCCTTAACAGGATTTATACTGCAAGACATTAAATTATTTTGAGTGCTCTGTGTTTCTACATTATAAGTGAACAAGTATAACCTTTTTCAACTTTTGAAATATTTTAATTCTTACCTATAAACCAATGACACCAATGACAACACCTCCCAGCAGACAAAGTACACAAAGAGCTGCAGCCACTTTCACCAATTTATGGGCAGACACTTTGCCAGACACTAAATGAAATAATAATAGCTGTTCAACAAATGTCTAAAAAGCAATTCAGTTATAAATTATGTTTCAGGTGAAGCTTATAGAGGAGAATAATACTGAAATGTATATACAGTATAATATAACATATAGCATAATATTTAATGGAGTGGTATAAAATAGTATAAACATTATATATATATATATATATATATATATATATATATATATATATATATATATATATATATATATATATATATATATATATATATATATATATATATATATATATATACATAATGACCTTTGCAAGTGCTTTTAAAGGAACAGATGTCTCCTCAGGTGTGTGTTACTGTAATAACAGACTTGCCTGGATGGAGAAACTGTAGCTCTCTGATCCAGGAGGGATTATTCTGACCCGTCTCAATCCTGTCCACCTGCAGATGTTCTGGATGGAAAGACTGTCTGACCACCACAGGATTCTCAATCACTGCCATGGCTTCTCTACTGAGACTCTGTAATAGAACCACTGAATAGACCAAATATCAATAAGCCATGATAAAAGAGATCTGATCACTGATCTATAATAGATCATTGGATCTGGTGTACTGTTCTGATGTCATGTAAATGGATCAATATTGACTTCAGAATTTGCATTCACAATAGTGTTCCTGTTTGTACTGTTTTTTTAATGCAAATGAACATCCTTTGTCAAAGTTTTTATAGCAAACACAACACTAGGTTGTTGGTCATGCAATGACTTAGACTTGCATAATATGTACTATTTCATACTATACTTTAGAACATTGAACACAGTTTTAGATACAGAAGAATATAAATGTGTTTTGTTGTGACTATCCTTTTGCTGATCTAGTGATCTTGTACACAGCAGTAACAAAGTTAAAGCTATCAAATTGCCAGGCATTACTGTAAAAAAAAGAAAAGAAAAGTAGCAGTGTAGCGATACTCTATGTGACGAGTTGATTATAGAAATGCTAGAGTACTTATTTTGTTAACTTGCTTTGTTAACATACATACAATAAAAAATTGTCAAGTCAGATAAAGTTATAGTTTGACACTAAAGATCTGAAATTATCATGCAAACAACAGAATATAGTTTCACAAAAATCAGTTGTGCTCATTTCAATGTAAATGAAGAATTGATAAAGAACAAACAGGTTCTTGTTTAAAAAACAAGGCAACACAGGCAAACAGAATCTTTCAAGCATTTCATTCTCATATGAACTGAAAATATAATACAGACATTGTCTTAATCTGGCTAAACAAAGCAAATACTGCTAACAACTCTGGATTTCCACTCCACAATGAGACAATGAGGTCAGCAGTGGAGCAAAGAATGAACCCGTTGTTTTGGTCATGGGGCCTATCCTGACAGCCTGAACCAGCTCTTTAGGGCCAAACATCTCCAAAGATATCCACCTGTCACTGATAGGACTCATGCTGCATAGCACCACCTTCACCTGTGACAGTAGAGTCCACTATACTGCATAAATTATTACCTGACAGTTCACAGCTTCTTAGGAAATAAGATTGTAATTACAGTATTTAGAAAGTCTCATGTGTCTGGAATCTCACAATGATAGAAAGCAAATGTTGTATAAAAAGTAACATTTGGTTAAAATATAAACAAAAGGCTGTTAGTTTAAGTTTAATATCTCCACTATTGTTTTCCATCATGAGACTGGATGAGATATCTAAATATCTACAAATGTAGACTTCAGTATGCTTTTTACATTCATATTATATGACAGTGTGAACATGCACATCACCTGCAGTATCCTATTCAGTTCTATTGGGGAGACAGATCACAATAAATGAAAGAAGTTAATGTGAAATTCTCTGATGGATCTTTGTTCCTGCTGGTTTCATTATTGCTTCCTGTAAAGTGCTGCCAATGGTTAATATATCTGAGGTCAGATCATTGTGATCAGAGTGTCTTTGTGAATTTAGTGGTTTTCTGTGTTTTCACAAGTTTGTGTGCCCATATGATCTTAACGTAAGTAACAGATTTGGCTTGCTGTCTGCTATAGAGGGGCTGAGAGAGGATATTCTACTTGAGCTCTGATTGCCCCATAACAGGCAAAACTGTACAAAAAAAAAAAGGAGGAGAAGGGGAAGAGGAGGAGGGATGTCGAATGAACTAATAACGGGAAAGGTAAGAAACTGGTTTTAAAACTTGTAATTAATTGGAAGATTTTATTGACTTACTCCTTCCCAAATTTAATTTAATAACTTAACGTCTTATATCTAAATAAATATATCTCAATGTGTCAGATGCTTTGACAAAAATCATCTTCCCTTAATGAATGGTTTGCAAAAAATACAAAATAGGTAAGCACATCCAATTCGCAGACTGAGGTGCAGGACAAATCACACTGAACAAAAAACAAAAGGATAGATATCTACATATTGAGATCCAAAAAAAATAAAAAATAAAAAATAAAAATAATTGTTTGACACCCCTGACTTAGAGTTTAGACAGTGACCTCTCGTGGTGAGTAAGATATACTGCATGAGCAGAAATTATAACAGTGTTGCTGAGGTTAAAAAATACATCAATAAATATATAACAAAATAAAAAATTCCCAGTGCGTTTTGGAAAAGGGATATTTCAACTCGTAAAAATCATTCAAGGCCAAGGCACACAAGGATAAGTAAAATACAAAAATGGTTAATTTTCCCCCCCATTTAACTACATGGTCACTTAAGAGTCTTTTTTTATTATTATTTTTTTTTCTTAGCTAAATTATTAAAAGTTTTGCACACATTAAATGCTCCATATTCAAAATAATATTCAGGAACATGAATTAAAAAAGGATTAAGTTATAGCTGAGCAAATAACCAGATTAAAGCCTTGTGGTAGAACACCAAAAATACAGTCCATGTAAATCTAGAATAATTTCGTACAGTAGTGTAACATATACTTTAGTATATTCTAAACAGAAATGAGCTGTCATTCTTGGTTTATAAAGAACTTTTACAAGAGAAAACATTGTAAATACAGATTAAACTTTGGTAAGAAGAATAGTTTTAAAAAAAGTGGCCTAAGTATTAAGAAATGGCTTGTAACAATTGTATTAAAAATAATTTAATAAAATAAGAAAATAAAAGATTTTGAGGGCTGTTTTGTCTTGTCTTTACTTTTTCCAATGCATTACATTTGTGTGATGATAATCTATCAGTAGAAAAAGGCCTGTCCCAAAGCTATTTTGATAAATAAAGCAATGCCTTTTATTTATTCGAAATTTGATATTAAATACTTTCACCTGTCGCTACTACCCAACACACTGTTGAAACATATAGATATTATAGACAGTGACTTGACCTTGATATAGTCACAACCCTTGATATATTTATATATTTATATTTTATTAAGTAAAATATTTAATTGTTAAACAATACACATACATTTATTAATAAAATGTTTATTATATATTTTAATAATTTAATAAACATCAAATATTTTGTCATACATAGCATACCCACTGTATGCCAAAATATATGCAGAAATAATTTAGTAAAAAGAATTGGTGCTGTTCATCTGAATGAAACAATATACTACACAATACACATTGTGTGAGTTTAATTGTGTATGGAAATGCTTACTACTCCTCTAAAGGTCTTTCCATCTCTTATTTTGTGCTTATTACATGCCAAAATGCCACAAAAGGCATAATATTTAAGAGCATTATAAAACTTTTTGTCTCTTAATCCGTAAACTAAGGGACTCAAACAACGAGGCAAGATCAAAAACAAGATGAAATTTGAGTATCTTACATTCACAAACAGCATGACATTTACTTTCCATAAAGGCATTTCTATGTAAGGGATTAAAAGCTGCATCATAGACAGAAGCAGCTGAACACCATGGAGAACTATAGTTTTGAGACCCTTATTTGTTGAGTTTTTCTTCTCTGAGGCAGATCTGGCCGCCAACATAATCTTAATGTAGGTGGAGACAATAATACTGAACATCATGATGAATAAGAGCTGCAGACTCGTCGCTCTCATGTCTGCCAGCCATTTTATCTGTAACATGGCCTCCACTGTACACACAACATAAATGCGCAAGAAACCAGGAGGAATATAGACAAAACAGACTATGAAAATAAACAATGGGATGATAAAACTGACACTCCATATGACGAGAAGCCCAATGAAGGTGTTTTTAGGGGTGGAGATGCTAGAATGTCTTAAAGGCATACATATGGCTACATAGCGCTCCAAACACATGGCGACAAGAGTCATGGGTGAAACAACAGAGACCAAAGATGTAAGTGTGCAGAAGATATAGCAAGGAATTATATGCACAGGGTACTGGTAAAATGACCCCATGAGGGTTAAATCAGTCAACAGCATAAGAGCAGAGTCAGCAAAAAGAGTCTGAGCAAACAGAATGTAGCGCGTTTCCCTGAAGGCCTCTTTCTTCAAAAAAGTGAAAATCATCAGTCCGTTCACATAGAGAAGAATCCCCACCAGCACCTGCACCAGCAAAAGCTTCTGATTTCCTTCGTTCGAATTAGGCGTGCTGCTCAAATTGGTGTATTGGGTTAAGTTCATTTTGACAACAAAACTTAGCCATAAAGAAGTCAGAAGGTGTAGATTGTGTTGTACCTCAAGGCAAATGGAGTGAACCTCCTAACTCTCCTCCCTTTGTGCTGTTTTTATAGAGCTTAATTTACATGGGCTGAACCTTATTTTGTTTACAGAACCTCATGTCATCAGTGCAGATGTTTCTATAATCTCAGTGCTGATTTCATCACTTCCCATGAATATGACAAAAAAAAAAAGGGTACAATTTAAAATCTTAAGATGATATAGTGTGTGAGTGTATTTTAGGCCAATAAAACCAAATTAAAATATAGCTGCAAGCATTGATTACTGGGGTTCAAGCACTTTAAGGCCTTTAAGGTGGTATGCTATTGCTGACAGTAAAACACATCCAAAATGGAGAATAGGCTCACAGACACACACACACAGAGAGAGAGAAATGAAATGAAATGATTAAACTATATTAATAATCAATAACACCTGCACCTCATTTACGTGTGTAAATTGTGATGCGGTGACTCATGGGGAATGTAGTTCGGGTGTGGTGCAACAGTATGAGAGGTGCTAGTGTCCAAGTGACATCTGGTGGTTGATGGGTGGAATGGTCCTGAGTGGAGTGCCCTCTACTGAAGTTCATGGGCACTCCATCTAATGATCGTGACAGACCTAATCAATATGTGCCTATTCATAAAATATGTGATATTTTACATATTTACAATCACAAATTATAGAATTCAAATATGCTTATGTAAATTTATTAAACTACTTGTACCTTCACTATAGTACTCCTTATAGGTTATTTGTAGGCTACTTACACTAAAACTATTTACTTAAGGGAAAGTTCACCCAAAAAAATTACATTTTATCATCATTTAGTCACCCACAAGTTGCAAACATATGGGATTCTTTCTTCTGTTGAGCACAAAATAAGATATTTTGCAGAATGTTGGTGAACCAAAACGTTAAATGCATATTTTCTAACAGGTATACCTTTTTTTATTACATAGATGTAATATTTTCTTCATTTTATACATTTTTATTTTATTTTCATTTAACTTTTTGATACACAATACCCTGTTGGGGCAACTTAATGGCTGCACTTTGTTCTGCACTATGTTCTACTATTTTAAGACAAATGGATTTGTAATGTTTTAATTTTCAAGAGATTATAAGCTAGTTACAACTTTTGGGGGGTTTGCATCAAATGATTTCAGATGAATAATAAATGTGTTTATGAATAAAGAATGATCTGTTGAAAGCATATATTTTTATTTGAGTTAGATGCCAAATGTTCTCCTCATAGTCAAATTTGACATTCAAGGGGTACATACAACATATTTGCTCACTATAGTTGCTGCACATTCAAATATGAGTTTTAAGAAGAAAAAAAAACTGTGGTAAATAAATGCAGAACATGTTCACATAGGACACTATTAACATGACTATATGCATGAAACGATTCAGAATAATTTCGGCACAAATGGGTTAGTTGTGTATGGAAATACTTACTACACTTCTGAAGGTTTACTGTCTCTTATTTTGTGCTTATTACAAACTAAAATGCCACAAAAAGCATAATATTTAAGAGCATTATAAAACTTTTTGTCTCGTAATCCATAAACTAGGGGACTCAAACAACGAGGCAAGATCAAAAACAAGATGAAATTTGAGTATCTTACATTCACAAATAGCATAAAATCTACTTTCCATAAAGGCATATCTATGTAAGGAGTTATAAGCTGCATCATAGACAGAAGCAGCTGAACACCATGGAGAATTATAGTTTTGAGACCCTTATTTGTGGAGTTCTTTCTCTCGGTTGAGGCAGATCTGGCCGCCAGTATAATCTTGAAGTAAGTGGAGACAATAATACAAAACATCATGATGAATAAGAGTTGCAGACTAATCGCTCTCATGTCTGCCAGCCATTTTACCTGTAACATGATTTCCACACTACACACAACATATTGGTGAGAGACACCAGGAGGAATATAACAAAAAGAGGCAATTAAAATAAACAATGGAATGACAAAACTGACACTCCATATGACGAGAAGCCCTATAAAAGTATTTTTAGGGGTGGAGATGCTAGAATGTCTTAAAGGCATACATATTGCTACATAGCGCTCCAAACACATGGCGACAAGAGTGAGGGGTGAACAAACATAGAGCAAAAACATAAGTGTACAGAAGATATAACAAGGAATTATATGCACAGGGTACTGGTAAAATGACATCATGAGGGTTAAATCACTCAACAGCATAAGAACAGTGTCAACAAAAAGAGTCTGAGCAAACAGAATGTAGCGTGTTTCCCTGAAGGCCTCTTTCTTCAAAAAAGTGAAAATCATCAGTCCGTTCACATAGAGAAGAATCCCCACCAGCACCTGCACCACCAAAGGCTTCTCATTCATTGCTTTCAAATAAAATGTGTTGCTCAAATTGTTGTTTTCGGTTAAGTTCATCATGACAGCAAAAATAAGCCATAAAAAAGTCAGAAGGTGTAGGTTGTGACGTGCTTCAAGGCAAATGGAGTGAACCTCCTAGCTCTCCTCCCTTTGTGCTGTTTTTATAGAGCTTTAGATGGGCTGAGCCTTATATTGTTTACAGAACCTCATATGTCATCAGTGTAGATGTTTCTATGATCTGAATACTAATTTCATTATTTGGGATGATTCTGACAAAAAAAAAAAAAAAAAAAAAAAAATTAGATTTAAAGGGTTAGTTCACCCAAGTATTAAAATTATGTCATCAATGACTCACCCTCATGTCGTTCCAAACCCATGAGACCTCCATTCAACTTCGGAACACAGTTTAATATATTTTAGATTTAGTCCGAATGCTTTCTGTCCCTCCATTGAAAATGTATGTACGGTATACTGTCCATGTCCAGAAAGTCAAGTCAAGTCACCTTTATTTATATAGTGCTTTAAACAAAATACATTGCGTCAAAGCAACTGAACAACATTCATTAGGAAAACAGTGTGTCAATAATGCAAAATGATAGTTAAAGGCAGTTAATCATTGATTTCAATGATGTCATCTCTGTTCAGTTTAAATAGTGTCTGTGCATTTATTTGCAATTAAGTCAATGATATCGCTGTAGATGAGGTGACACCAACTAAGCAAGCCAGAGGCGACAGCGGCAAGGAACTGAAACTCCATCGGTGACAGAGTGGAGAAAAAAAACCTTGGGAGAAACCAGGCTCAGTTGGGGTCCAGTTCTGACCAGACGAAACCAGTAGTTCAATTCCAGGCTGCAGCAAAGTCAGATTGTGCAAAAGAATCATATGTTTCCTGTGGTCTTGTCCTGGTGGTCATCTGAGACAAGGTCTTTACAGGGGATCTGTATCTGGGGCTCTAGTTGTCCTGGTCTCCACTGTCATTTCAGGGCTGTGGAGGTCCTTTCTAGGTGCTGATCCACCATCTGGTCTGGATACGTACTGGATCCGGGTGACTGCAGTGACCCTCTGATCTGGATACAGACTGGATCTGGTGGTGTCGGTGACCTCGGAATAAGAGAGAAACAGACTAATATTAGCGTAGATGCCATTCTTCTAATGATGTAGCAAGTACATCGGATGTTATGGGAAGTGTTCCCGGTTCCGGTTTACCTACCGTATCTTTCGGACTATAAGTAGCACCTGAGTATAAGTCGCATCAGTCCAAAAATATGTAATGACGAGGAAAAATCATATATAAGTCGCACTGGACTATAAGTCACATTTATTTAGAACCAAGAACCAAGAGAAAACATTACGGTCTACAGCCGCTAGAGGGCACTGTATGTTTTCAGTGTAGACTACAGGAACCCTGAGCAGCATAGAGGGCCCTCTGCGGCTGTAGACGGTAATGTTTTCTCTTGGTTCATTTCTCTCGGTTCATGTCAAATTAATTTTGATAAGTCGCACCTGACTATAAGTTGCAGGACCAGCCAAACCATAAAAAAATGCTGTTTCATTTAAAGTTTAAAGGTACGTGTAGCAAAGTTTGTGGGATGGAAGGAAGAGGACAAAGGGGTCGACTGGACTGCTGACAGGTTTATTATAAACAAAAAGAACTAAAAGGTTACAAACACCCAAACGGTGACTCTTATTCTGACACGTCAACACTAGTTTCATTTTACTTCTTCTGGTTTGGGTTTCTGGCTTGGGTCAGCAGTCCGTCTTTCTCTCGCTTGCTTCCGACTCTCCTGGCGTTTTAAACTCTCTCCACGCCAATTACTAGAACAAGAAACAGGTGATGATAATTTTTGCCTAAACCACTCACTTACCGCTCGTCTCCTGATTCTCTCTCCCACTGCAGACTTCGCTAACCCACGCCCCCCTGCCACATACCCCCACCGCCCGACTCAGGCCGGGGAGCCATCCGGCCTGCAGCCCCCCCCCCCTCCCATTTCTGGAGAGGAAGTCGGCAACCACCAACTGAACTCCCGGCCTGTGGATCACCTTGAACTTAAAAGGCTGAAGAGCTAGATACCAACGAGTGATCCGCGCGTTGATATCCTTCATGCGAAGCAGCCACTGCAGCGGAGCGTGGTCCGAACAGAGGGTGAACTCCCATCCCAGGAGATAATAGCGGAGGTTGAGGACAGCCCATCTGATGGCAAGGCACTCTTTCTAGATGGTGCTGTACTTAGCCTCTCTCTTCGAGAGCTTCCGGCTAATGTACAGCACCGGCCGTTCCTCCCCGTCTATCTCCTGGGACAGGACTGCCCCCAGCCCCCTGTCCGACGCATCTGTCTGCAAAAGAAAAGGGAGAGAAAAATCAGGAGAGTGTAACAACGGCCCGCCACACAGAGCAGCCTTGACCTGATTAAGGCCTGCTGACACGGCTCCGTCCACTGGACCGTATCTGGCACCTCCTTTTTAGTAAGGTCAGTCAAAGGGCTGGTGAGGTCTGAATAATTAGGAATAAACCGTCTAGAATAGCCCGCCAGCCCCAAGAACTGCCTTACCTCCATTTTGGTCTTGGGACTTGGGCAGGTCGCAATAGCGGCTGTCTTATCAATTTGGGGACGCACCTGCCCATGCCCCAAGTGGAAGCCCAGATACCTTACTTCCACACACCCAATCGCACACTTCTTTGGGTTGGCCGTGAGCCCCTCAGATGCTGCATATGCCACTGCCAATCATTACTAAATATAATGATATCATCCAGGTAGGCAGCTGCATATGCAGCATGGGGCCGCAGAATTCTATCCATGAGGCGCTGAAAGGTAGCTGGGGCCCTGAACAAGCCAAACGGAAGGGTAACATATTGGTGTAATCCAAACGGCGTTGTGAAAACTGTCTTTTCTCTGGACAATGGAGACAAGGGGATCTGCCAATAGCCCCTTGTTAAGTCCAATGTCGAATAAAAACGAGCCGTACCTAGCTGATCAAGCAACTCGTCAACCCACGGCATTGGATACGCGTTGGATTTCGACACAGCATTCACCTTGCGGTAATCAACACAGAACCGGATTGAGCCGTCCGTTTTCGGAACTAAAACTATCGGGCTCGCCCAGTTACTATTAGATTCTATTACCCCCATGTCAAGCATAGCGCCTAATTCAGCCTGAACTACCTATTTCTTGTGCTCAGGTAAATGATACGGCAAATCCACTTCATTTTCAGCGTTTTTTGGCGCATCTTCTCAGTTAACAACCGGCAATCCGGAGAATTGGAACTGCATGCCCAGATGGTTAAGCTGATTTGGAGCCATTTCAGAGCCACTCAGGTAGACCTGTTTGCTTCTCCAGAGACCTCTCACTGCCAGTTGTTCTACTGCCTAAACGGGGGAACACTCAGCACAGACACACTGGCACTCAGCTGGCCGCAAAGCCTTCTCAAATATGCATTTCCCCAGTGAGTCTTCTTGCACAGACACTGTGCAAAGTCAGCGGGAGAACAAGGAGCAAGTCTTGCTAGTGGTGCTGTATTGGCCCAGTCGGACCAAGTTCCCCAAACTGGTGCTCCTCATGACATCTCCCCCTTGGCTGATTCCTCTGAGGAAGGATCAACTGACTGAGAGACCAGACCTTTAGAAACTCTATGATTGGTCTCTGGATGGGACACAGAGGTTCTAGGTGACCTACCCCAGGAGGAAGTGAACACCATCACTTCAGCGAGAGCACTGTCTATAAGACACACTTACACCTTGAAGTGGAACCTGTTCATCGAGTGGTGTTCTTCTTGCCAAGAAGACCCCCGGAGATGCCCATTTGCATTTGTGCTTTCCATTCTGTAACAAAGGCTGGTGCAAAGGCTGTCTCCCTCCACCCTCAAAATCCAGGTTGCTGCTATTGCTGCATATCATGATCCTGTGAATGGGAAGTCTTTAGGTAAGCATGACCTCGTCATCAGGTTCCTTAGAGGGGCCAGGAGGTTAAATCCTTCCCGGTCCCACTCTATACCCTCTTGGGACCTGACTCTAGTGCTAAAATCTACAGCAGGGCCCATTCAAGCCTTTGCATTCAGTTAAGCTAAAGATTCTTAATGAAAAACTCTGCTCCTGCTTGCACTGGCCTCCATCAAATGCATGCATTTCTGGTCAACGAATCATGCCCAGAGTTTGGGCCGGCTGACTCCCAGGTAATCCTGAAATCCTGGCCCAGCTACGTGCCCAAGGTTCCCACTACACCCTTCAAAGACCAAGTGATGAACCTGCAAGCATTGCCCCTGGAGAAAGCAGAACCAGCCCTGGCTTTGCTCTGTCCCGTCCGAGCATTGAGATACTACCCAGACCAGCGGCCTTCATGATAAATCCGTGAGAACCATGGAAGGCTGGGTCCCATATTGAGACCTAAGCAGTACTCATATGTGTATAGTCCACGATATAGCCTTAGAGCCGGAGTTTCCCAGGCAGACTTCTGCCTTCCAAGAAAGTTACAATCACCTCCAAATTCTCCATATACACCTAAACAGATGCTATATGTTTATTTGCTTCCAAAAACTCCCTCGGGAAGGATGGGTAAGGTGTCCCAGTTCCCAGTGGAACAGTTAAGTTTTCCCAGTGTTACCCAGTCTCACTCAGTGTTGTAGTGCTTTGACAGTGGTGAGTGGAAAGAACCCTTTAAAAGGTTAGTTTACCCAATAATCAAAATTATGTAATTAATAACTCACCCTCATGTTGTCCAAACCTGTGAGACCTCAGTGAGGCTCTCAGTCCCTCCATTGAAACTGTGTGCACAGTATACTGTCCATGTCCAGAAAGGTAAGAAAAACATCATCAAAGTAGTCCATGTGACATCAGAGGGTCAATTAGAATTTTTTGAAGCATCGAAAATACATTTTGGTCCAAAAATAGCAAAAACTACGACTTTATTCATCATTGTCTTCTCTTCAGAGTCTCTTGTGAGAGAGCACTGCAGTGTAGTGATATCCAGTTCGCGAATGAATCATTCGATGTAACTGGATCTTCTTGAACCAGTTCACCAAATCGAACTGAATCGTTTAAAACAGTTTGCGTCTCCAAAAAGAGTTAATCCACAAATGACTTAAGCTGTTAACTTTATTAATGTGGCTGACACTCCCTCTGAGTTCAAACAAACCAAGATCCCAGAGTAATTCATTTACTCAAACAGTACACTGACTGAATTGCTGTGAAAAGAGAACTGAAGATGAACACCAAGCCGAGCCAGATAACGAACAAAAGATTGACTCTGAACTCCGAACTGGTTCTTTTGGTGATTGATTCTGAACTGATTCTGTGCTAATGTTATGAGCCCAGGTAAACCGAAGGCTTGAACCAAGGGCAATAATCGAAAATGAAGTCATTAGGTCGAGCGCAATAGAACCGGTGAACCGTTTTCCTCAACCGGTCTATTGAATCGAACTGTCTGAAAAAACTACTGGTGATCCGAAAACCGATGCAACCGGTTCTTGACTCGAGAACGCTCCAAACTTTTGTTCGTTATCTGGCTCGGCTTTGTGTTCATCTTCAGTTCTCTCTTCACAGCAGTTCAGTCAGTGTACTGTTCGAGTACAAGAATTACCCTGGGATATTGGTTTGTTTTAACTCAGAGGGAGTGTCAGCCACGTTAAAAAAGTTAATGGAGATGCGAACCGTTTTAAACGATTCAGTTCGATTTGGTGAACTTGTTCTAGAAGATCCGGTTACATCGAGTGATTCATTCGCGAACTGGATATCACTTCACTGCAGAGGTTTGAACTCTCTCACAAAAGACACGGAAGAGAAGAAAATACTGAAGAAAGTCATAGTTTTTGTTATTTTTGGACCAAAATGTATTTTCGATGCTTCAAAAAATTCTAACTGACCCTCTGATGTCACATGGACTACTTTGATTATGTTTTTATTACCTTTCTGGACATGGACATTATACCGTGCACACAGTTTCAATGGAGGGACTGAGAGCTCTCGGACTAAATCTAAAATATCTTAAACTGTGTTCCGAAGATGAACAGAGGTCTCACAGGTTTGGAACGACATGAGGGTGAGTTATTAATGGCGCCATTTTGATTATTGGGTGAACTAACCCTTTAAGAATCTTGGGGTTCAGTTTGATGTCTCTTTGAATGTCTCTTTGATAAACAGATCTTGTTTATTTCAGGTGAGATTACTAGCTATGGTAAAATCGTTATTCACCCAAAAATCTAAATTATGTCATTAATAATTCACCCTCATGTTGTTCCAAACCCGTGAGACCTCCGTTTATCTTCGGAACACTGTTTAAGATATTTTAGATTTAGTCCGAGAGCTCTCAGTCCCTCCATTGAAACTGTGTGCACGGTATACTGTGCATGTCCAGAAAGGTAAGAAAAACATCATTAAAGTAGTCCATGTGACATCAGAGGGTCAAAAAATCGTTTCTCTCACCTAACAATTTTGAAAAGCTTATTCATGCCTTTATATCTGTAAGCCTGGACTATTGTAACTATTTGTATGCAGGTGTGAGCCAAACACTGTTAACTCGCTTACAGTTAGTGCCGCTGCTAGATTACTGATGAGTGTTCGTAAACACCAGCATATAACACCTATCTTAGCTACATTACTTTGGCTTCCAATTCACTACATGGTTGATTTTAAATTACTTATCTTAGCATATAAAGTCTAACACAATCTGGCTCCCTCTTATATAACTGATCTTTTACATTTACACAAACCTCAAAGGATTCTAAGGTAATCAAACCAGATGATTCTAGACGTCCCTAGCACAAGATTAAAACTGAGTGGTGACCGGGCATTTTCAGTGGTGGGCCCAAAGTGTTGGAATAGCTTGCCTTTATATCTTAAACTTTTACCTACATTGGGTTCTTTTAAAAGAAATGTGAAACTGTATTTGGTAGAGTTAAACAAAGCGGGTCTCGTTCTTTGCTATGATGTTTGTTTTACTTGCTTATTTATGGTATACTCCTTTTCCTTCTTTGCTTTTGGTCTCCTTTTTACAAGTTGCTATTGTACAGCACACTGGTCAACATTGCATTGTTTTAATTGCGCTCTATAGATAAAACAAACAAACACAGCTTTTCAGAGATCAGCTGTACAGAAGCAACATCTGTGACAGAAGAAAAAGCAGGTACAAGTGAAAAACTGTCTTTTGGGACTTAATCCTTAGTGTTTGTAAGCTGTTTTCACTATAGGCCTCATTACAGCTCACAGGTCATTACAACATGTCATTTGTTCAGGCTTTTCCTTGTTAACAGTTGGCAGTTAGCTAATGCCTCAGTCACACTGATTACTTTCCAAACAAACATGCTTATTACCAATTAAAAGGCTAAATAGAGGGTCTGTTTTAATAATTAATGGCAGTGTTAATTACTTTCATCAGACCTAATGAGCCACCAAGGCTTTAATGCCATTCCACAGGTAAACAGCTAGGTGAATCACATGGGATGACATTACAGTTTGATTGACATATTTCCTAATACTTTGTAGAGTTGTTCTGAAAAGAGCATGATATGTTTATGAAGTCACTTGAAAAACTGCATTTGTAACAAATAAGTTTATTCTATTGTGTTCTACGATGTTTACAAACATTAGATGTTCCCTTATGTGGCTTATATATGATCACGATTATCACTCAATCTATATTATTTATTCAGGGGTATTTTATCAACAATATAATATTTGCATTATAGAGAAATGTATATTGTCACCAACCAAAACCAACAACTGCACTGATAATCGACTTTAGAAATCAATGGTTTAATAGTGGCCATTAAATATATTTTGGCAATTGGTGAAAAAAGAAGAAAAGAACAGAAACAGATTTGATCCCTGTAAGAAATTATGTAGAGTGTTTCTCAAAGAAATCATATAAGTGGTTTTATTTGCTATTTGCTTTATAATTTCTCTGAACATGAATTAAAGCTGTCAATTTTATTTTACTTTTACAATGAACATCAAATAAACAGCTATATTAAAAAAAAAAAGAAAAAAGAAAAACATTTGTAAATGTAGGTAAAACGAACTTGTCACTGCTTAATTGCTACTAGTTTATAATAAAATTTTGTTAAAGATATTTTTTTGATAATGTTTGAGCAGTATTACTTACAATTCTTACAACAGGGTTGACAAAATTTACTAGCTTTTCATTTTAGGCTATTGATTTTATTGAAGATTATTTTATCTAATAACCAAGCAAAAACATGAATTTTTACTAAAATATCCATCATAGGCTACCATACACTGAATAACATCAATTTTAACTTTTGTAAATTTTACTAACTGCAAAGAAATGACTAGTAACATGCTGAAGTTTTTGTAGTAGAAAGACTGAAATAACATTCTCTTGTACAACATACTCCAACAATCTTTGTTTTATTTACAATTGTATTATTTATTTATTTATTTTAAAATCTTTTTAAAAGTAGTTCACATTCAGATCTTAATGGGAAATGTTACTGTTGTTGATTCATTTAATTTATTCACCATCTTTCATATATTGTATGTCACAATGTTTATTTGAAGGAACCATCTATTGACGATTTGCTTTGGTTTTACAAAATGTACCTCCCGGTTGTCCACTGCCCTTAAGGAGTAGTGTAACTGGGGAAATAAAGGCAATGATGTAACTTCATGAGAAATAAAGTGTATTCTATTAAGAAATAGATTGGAAATGTTTGTTAGTGTCGAGTTCAAGTTGCCACTAGAGGGCGTAATCCCCAAACACAACTGTAGAGGCCCTTAAACCCAACACTCCCATAGCCTACTGTTAATGAAACAAAAATCATCATATCCCACGCCATATCCCCTGCTAAAAAAGGAACAGTTCTCACACAGAAAGCGACAAACGGTGAAGAAATACTCTCAGTCTCATGACATTTCTGTTTACAAGTTTATTTTTGAACACTGACGTACACAGAGATGTGTCTGAACCCACATAGAGAAGGGAAAGGGAATCTACACCTCTATCTGCAGCATCAAATTCACCACACAGTGCTTCAAAACAGCATCTCTATGCTGAAACAAAGAGAACAAAAACCCTACAATGCTATAATACAAAATCTATGCACAAAACAAAGTAACAATAATTGGGCACCTTTTAAAAGTTACACAACGAACTGGTGCTGAGGTAGACAATACAATAAAGTAAAACACAACGAATGTAAAACCATTTCGACACCAAGAACACAGTCTTGTCACTAGAACAAGGCAAATGGAGCGAAAATGGCCATTTGGTCCCATGTGGATCCTCAGTCCGAGTATTAATTTGTGTAACAATGGCACAAATATGGGCGCACTGAGTGACATGGCTACTTCCTGTCGGAGAGCAAAGTAAAACACAGTGATACAGCAGCAGGGATGCCAAGTTTTCACTTCAATGCTGACTTGTAGATTTATTGCTTGTGGGGACTGAAAAGGGGATTACAAAACTAAATGTAGTAGCCATAATGGATAAAAAAATGAAGAGTGTAGGTGTTTATCCTAAAATTGATATCTATAATGTTCTGTGAGTAAAGTGAAGGCATCCCTGATTGCCTAAGAGCACAGTTCATATCAAGGTGACTTTGCATAAAGACAAAAATACAGGGCAGATGATGTATCAAATCATTTACAGGGTGTCTGTCAGAGCACCTCTTTGTTGCTAACCGGTGCATGTATTTAACACTGAACAAGTCGACCACATTGACTTACACTGCACACACAAGGACCAGTACAGACCGTATACTGTAGGTGACTCTTATCTTACAGTGAGCGGTGAACACGATACAAACACACAGATAGCTTTATTTTTCATGTCTTACAGGTCGCTTGTGCTCCTTTGACCTACAGCTCTTGGCATTAGTTCACTCACAGTCATTTTATACTCAAAATGTGGAATCATCATCATCATTGTATGAACTGACACCCAGCAGCAATAACTACAATATGTTTTTACAAACATCTACTACTTGTATATGTTTAACATTGTAAAATAAGCACAAGGAAACAATTTTCCACGCAAATCAAGAACAAGCACAAATGCAAAAGATACTGTCAAAATATTTGCCTCACTCAAAATGAAAAAAAGATAAAGAAAAAAGAACGGGTCGCACAATACCCCATACAAAAATACAACATATTCCCTTATCAAAGTGCCGTGTTTGGCTCTTGTCGAGAGATTTATTTTCACAGAAAATCACCTATTTGTTTTTGTCTTCTCTAGCAAACTTTTCCACGTAACTGCAAGCATCAGTACAACATCTCTGATGACTTACCGCTTGAACAATTTTCACATAAAAACATCATTTTTATTCACATTGTTTCAAGTTTATCCCCTCAAGTATCTAATAACTAAACATTTTCTCAATGCTATTCTAAAATCATCTAGAATGTATGCATCTACCCCTTTCAGGCTGAATACGTTTTATCGTAAGGAGTGTAAATATAATGACAAATTAACTGTTTTTTTTTCTGTCTTTTTTTTTCCTAGTGAATGGAAACATAAGAGTGGGTGTGAATGAAAATGCTAGTTACAAGCGAAACAAAAATGTGCTTTTGCTTTAGTGCAAAACTGAGAGCAGAGTAGAGGTAGCCCTGAAACTAAAGGCCGAGAGGCAGATATGCACACTAGTACTATGCTTAACGCTAAAACAACACCAAATAATTTACAGACCCAGACGGAATCAGCATTTAAGATGTGGTCACATTAGCAAATTTCAGAATCATTTCATAAGTGAAAAAGTTGTATTGTCAATACTGTAGTGATGGGTGAATTTTAAATGAATGCACGCTACTTATATGAAAAACAAAAGATTTTTAGAGAATAGACGTTAAGCATGAAGTGGTGAAAGAGAAACAAGTTAGTCTGATAGTGTTGCATTCAACCCTGTACCAAACCCATCTCTCATTGTGTCACTGTTTAGCCTCTGGTTTGCCTGTGCAGGTTCATGTGATTTGGAGGAGGTGTGGATTTGGAGATTGATTTACAGGGAGGGTGGGATCTTATGCTTTCAAAGCTAGCTTTCTCTTGCTAGCCTCTCCGAAATCACCTACCCTACCTTTAAACTCGTTACAAAATCTGTACAAGTGTTAATGTTTTGCTCTCACATGAAATTCCTGATCATTTAGATTGTATTTTTATTTTATTTTTTTAAGTGACTGGTTTTCCAACCTGATCTTACGAGAAAAGGTAACTCTTTTATGAGATGGCATTTTCGTATGAATGAGTATAATGTGGTTCATATGAAAATGTTCGATTTAAAAAAAATATGAATTTCAGCCTGTTGCGAAACTTGCGTGTATGGAAATCTTTCGCCCTCATGTAAAGTTCCTGATCAGGTTGATTCTTATTGAAATGACTGCATTTATAACCTGATCTCATGAAAAAAAGGTAACTATTTGACGAGGGGGTGATTTCGTATGAATGTGTATGATGTAGGGCTGTCCTCGACTAAATATTTTTTGGTTGATTAGCAGTTGTTCATTAGTCGACTAATCGCACATTTATTAATAAACCATTTAAATCATTATAATGAGCTTATAATAGTCATATAAAGCTTGCCAAAGTGCACTGCAAAGGTCAATGATTATGAATGTCAGGAAAAAACAGTAATGAGGCTATACACTATAGTGTTTTCTTTCACTTCTTTTCAGCAGTGGATGTGCCTGTGTGTGCGTTTCATACGGATTACATAATATTGAATTTGTGTTTTAATAGGTTCATTTGAAAGTAGACATTTCGCTCTCTATAGATCTGTAAGGCAAGTATACAAACTTTTGGAGTTTCACGCTCAATTCCACAAACAGAGATGGCAGATAGCGCATCCTATTTGCTTTCATTATTTTACAAAAGCGCAATGTTTTGTTGTTATTGTGAGTGCCCACAAACTTTACCAATTCTAAAGATAGTTTACTCTTATCTGTATGACCAAAAATGTCAAAGTATTTTAGGAGTAGGCTACGTGAGCGCACCGGCGCCTCCATCTGTCACGCAGTGAGCATTACTGTTCCGCTTCAACATCAGATTGAGTGGCCATGTAAAGTTTCCTCTTCTGGTTGACTAACGGTTAGTCGATTGATATGGGACAACCCTAGTATGATGTGATTCCCAAAATGGGTATCTTTCACTCTTATGTAAGACTAGATTTCCAACCTGATCTCATAAGAAAACATAAGTATTTTATTTGGAGGTGATTTTGTATGAATTTGAACAATTTGTTTGGTGCATAAATTGATGATTTTTAGAAAAATACGCAAGCATGAAGTTCCACCCCTGAACTAAACCATCAATGGGTGTAAGCAGAGCATACAAACAGTGTAAATAAGATTGAGATTGTACAAACTGCACACCAAAAATTAAATCGATACATATTGCCATGAGTTATTTTGATTTTGCCTGTTGATATATGCCAAACAAAAGGCAAATGTGACCACATCTTTACAATTTAAGTAGTGCAGAATAGATTTAAACATAGTAAAATGCCTTAATGTAAAGTACTAAAGTACTACAGTCTTATTGATAGATAAAACATTTATCAATTAACCAAAACATAAACATAAGGGGCAGCAAATATGTAGAATGTTGCGAACAAATGTTCCAATTGTCTCTCAAATTTCTCTCCGATTTCAATTGGGCCTGATGATGTGGCATTCTTAATGCGTTGTACAGCTCTTAAACAAAGCTCAGCAGGAAATGAGAGAAAAAGTCTAGAACAAAAATAAATCTAGCATGTGAGGTAACACAATTAGGCAATTCAAGTAAAACATTCAAACAGAGATGACAGAGCACAAACTACAACGGTGAGCTAACTACAGATATCCTCAGCAGAAGACTGCAGAAACATACTGCATTGCGGTTTGTAAATGTAAAAAATAATCTCTTTTTAATTCATAATTTGATTTATGAGTACGATATTAACATTTCATAAGACTAAAATGCCTGTAGTTGCAAAACTGTGATTTTGTCATGTAACCATGTGAACATAAAAAAAGAAATCAACTGATATGCTGTACTATTTGGTGCGAAAGTGACTGAAATGCAAGCAAATCACAGAGATTCACCTCTCCGGCTTCGTCTGAATGCACTAAATGCAGAAATGGTGCTGAAAACAACAAAAAACGGCCCTCTGAAAATCTGAAAGTGCACAGTGTAGTTATTTAAGATTGAATACATGTCCCTGAACATCCACTGCAGTTGCTTGGCAGCACAATTTGGATGTACCACTGAGAAAAGCTGTTTTGTTAAGCACTTTATTACACTTTAAAGAAAATGACTAATGGGTCCAACTCTGTGCATATTCCCGCATGGATTTATACATGAAAAAAAAAAAAAAACTTGAAAATTGAGGACTGGAGAGCCTAATAATGAACTTAAGGGAGCAATTTATTGAAAAAAGAAATAATTTCATTCACTAATGTGTTTAGCTCCTCTATTCCTGTGTGTGTGTGAGAGTTTTCAGCTTTGGTCCATGTTTTTATTAGACTCAGAATAGCTCCATTAAGACTCCATGAAATTAAAATAGGAGGCTTTGAGTCCATGTGTGTTAGCTTTGAGGTTGCTAGCGTATTCTAAACGTTGACCTTTAACGGATATGCATTTAAAAATATGGTTGTGATGTAACTGAACCCTACTGGATGATCCCTATGACAGATTTCTTGGGGTCTTAAAAATTTATGGCTTATGTGTCTTTCATGGAGGAAAAAAAATGACGGGAATCCTTATTTGAATAAAATACTACAATTATGATCATGCAGTGAATTTCTCCAATCAACAAGGTGGAATGCAGACAAATGGATTCTCGTCATAGTGGTGGACTGTCCTAACACTTTCTCAAAATTCCCATCCCTCATATAACATTTCCATTTCATAAACATATGTTAGTGCAGTTACATCCTAAACATGTGCACAAATGCATGTCACAAACAAAAGGGCAAACAAATCCACATCAAATTTCATCACTTTGACCACGCCCCCTCACTGTCTTTGGCCTGGACCAAAAGCAAACCTTCAGGTGAATTGTCCTTGAGTGCATCTCGCCACTTTCTCATTCGGTTCTGTCGGCCCATCTCACACGTAGCAGAGGTACAGGTAGGTCTTCTCTATCCTCCAGTCTGGGGGCACGTCCTCGGGCTTGTGGGTCTTCATGTGCTTCTGCATGGACGAGAGGCTGGGGCAGTACTCCTGGCAGATGATGCACTGGTAGGGCGAAGCGCCATTGTGGGTACGCAGGTGTTTGATCATGGCGGAGTAGTCCCGTGAGCGCTGGTGGCACAGCTTGCACTCAAACGGCTTCTCACCTGCGGAGGACAAGTACAGGATATTACAAACTACCAACAATGTGAAAATGACAGAAACGGCTGTGTTGATTAAAGACAGCATGAAATGGGAATCACAGCTCATATTACTTCCATAATATGATGCATAATGTTCAAATTTGTTCCACAGTGATTATTTTTAACTAAAAGTAAAAAATTAAATTCTAAAAAATAAAATAAACATTAAAAGTAAGAATAAATCAAAAAAATGTTAACTGAAAAATTGCAAATACACAACAAATTACTTTACTTAAAATTAAGTAACTATATATGAAATAAAAATAATGAAATGATAAAAATCAGGAATAAAATTTGTTAAACTAGTTAAAATGAAAAATTATAAAAAATAAAAACAGTCAATACACAAATATAATCTAATTCAAAATAATAAAATAAATAATAAAAACTATTCACAAAAACTATATACTGTAGTACTACAACAGTGATATTGAAATAAAACAACTAAATATAAACTTATAACTATAAATAAAATAATTAAAAAAACAGCTAAACTAGTTAAACTAATTAAAAACTAGTTAAAAATAAAAACAGAAAATATACATATAAAATCGAATTCAAAATACAATTAATAAAAAAGTACTGTAAACAAAAATGCAGTTCATACATACAGTATAGTGATTTAACAGAACCTATACTATAATGATGATCGTTCTGATTTTTTAAATAAAATTCATTTTTATGAAATAATTAAATTCTTGAAAAGAAAACCTTTCAAGCAGTTCCCTTTATGCATACATTTTGTTTAGAAAATGTAAAAATAAATTGAATAAAAATATAAGAAACTGAAAAAAAAAAGTCTGTTAAAGACAATTAAATTATATCACAGAGTAACCCCTGCAGACACCCAAAACTGGCCAATAAGACTCTTAAAATATCAGATCTTTTTACCTTAATTAATAATTCATGATATTTGTAAAACATACTTTTAATCTTGAAAAATATATTTTAAATCTTAATAATTGAAAATTGAATGATGACAAATAATGTAAAAAGGCCGGTACTGATGAAAGATTGTCACGATAGCAACAGCTTCAAGATTTCACCAGCTAGCTCTGCTTCCTGTCTGATTAGGTGAAGTTAACCTGCCACCTGCTGTCCAGGATGGGAATGACAGGTGTGTAGATCCGTGGGTGTGCAGCCTGCCACTGAGCACAGCAAACCGAGTATTGATCCGCCATTGACAGCAAGTGTAAATGTCAGTGCTTCTCTGGCTGGTTGTGTGAAGGAGCAGTGGCCTTTCAGCCAAGAGTTTCTGCTCTTGTTATCTTCACCTGCCCGGTCTCGTGGCCACAGCCCCGCTTGACACAAAGACAGCAATTATTTGACAGGCCTCCTGATAGGTTTGCTTTAGCAGCTGCCTTATTGAGGGCCAGAGAGCAGCAGCAATCAGCCTGTAATTCCAGCTCAGCCGAAAGATTTAATATGCCACTGTGGTGAGACCACGACAGAACAAAATAGATACAAGGAATTTAATCTAGTGTGGCCCTGTAAATGTCAAGATCAGAATTCTTCGGTGTAAAACTACAGTCCTAGAATGTAATTCAATTCATTTATCATTTTATAAAGCTGTTGCCTTGTTTTATTATATCATATTTGCTAGAAGGCAGTACGCTGGCTCAGCCGTGTCAAATATCTCCAACCTGGAAGAGCAGGTCAATGTGTTCCCGGTGTGTGTCTATTAACCTGTGAGCTTCTATAGCTTTGGGAATCACTGCTGAAGTGAAGCGGTCATCAGATGAGGTGAGATGCTGTAACAGATTTGGAAGGAATGTGGCTGACCTGTGTGGATGCGGTAGTGGGTCTCCAGCTGGTGCTTGAGGCTGAACTTCTTGCCGCAGCCGTTACATTCATAAGGCTTCTCTCCGGTGTGGATGCGCTTGTGACCCTTCAGAGTGCTCTCGTCACGGAAGCAGCTCCCGCAGAACTCACACTCGAATGGGTGGTCACCTGCCGTGCAGAGAGACAACGATAAAGTTATTCATCTGAACGCATTTTCAATCGGGAGATGCTAGAAAGCATTTGATTGGAGAACAAGCTATTTCCAGCACCACTTTTCAGTAGAAGAGAATGGGAATGAATAATAAATAAAAAAGAGAGCGGTACTAGTGTTTTATCAGCGATTCACGAACAAATGATGCTTATGAGTCGGTTCTTTTAAAAGAATACAAAACACACAGCACCACAGCCCCTTCTTTTTATATGCATTATTTTGATGATCACTTTACTTTATTATTGAAATTGCATTTTTCCTCTCTTTTGTTTTTATGGTCCTGGACAGATCAAATATTTGTTTGTATATGTTTTTGTGCTGGCAAAAAAAAAAAAAAAAAAAAAATGATTCAGTCTGAATTACTGGACTGAATAATTTACAGAATAAGCAACAATTAACTTCTTATGCAAAAATGGACAGAAATCAAATAATTCAGAACTAAAAGAATTAAAAAATAAAATAAAAAGATTGAGTATGAATTACTGTATTGAGTAATTTATTTAGAATAAGCAATTTAGAATTAGCAAGATTTTTTAGGTAAAAATGGACAATAACCAAATAAATCAGAACTAAATCAAATTGATCAGTGTTATTTTAGCATTAATTATATACTATTAGTTTCATTTGTATGTATTTCAGTAGTAGTTTCAGTAATTTTTGAACTTTAAACATATTTTATTTCAGTAAGCTGTCCAGGCGACTTAGCATTTTTTTATTTATTTAAACTTATTATATTTTACATTTTCATCTAGTATATAAATTTTATTTTCTTTAAATAATATCACTTATTCCAAATAATAAAAATATTTTTAATAGATTTACTTTCAAAACGTTTAAGAATAACAAATTGAATTTTAAAAAAATCACGTCAAATTGAATCAAATCAAGTGCTTCCTAAAAACTAGAATTGAACTGAATCTTTATCAATACCCAGCTCTATGTGTACATGGTTTCTAGCTGGTTAAAGCTGGTCATAGTTTACATCTAGTCATTTAGCAGATGCTTTTATCCAAAGCGACTTACAAATGAGGACAATGGAAGCAATCAAAATCAACAAAAGAGCAATGATATACAAATGCTATAAGACTGAGTTAGATGAATGCATCGTTGGTTGACTAGTTGCACTCCAAGCCGGTGGGTCTTAAGGCAACCTGTTTGAACCGGTTAACCACATTTCAAAACATAACATAAAAATAATAATAATAATAATAATAACTTAGTTTGCTATGATCTGGAATTTCCAGTCGATCCCTATTAAGCAAGAAGACTAACATTTCCTTCGCGATCACAAAGAACTGTTTTATCGACACAGGCAGAGACTTGCACTCAGATGACAGAGTTATTAATATCGAGTAAACATCACAAGGTGCTGAAAGGGAATCATCCAGCACATTTCCCTCCGCCGGCTGTTCTAATGTCAGTGATCAGTACGAGTCTGATATATAGTGATTTCAAACGCCGGCCGATTGCTAATTGCTTTCCCACTCTGACTAACAGCCCCTCATATCATTTCCTCAGACAGCAGCGGCATATAACGCTCGCAATATTTAATACATTTCAGCCCGGGTGGCGTGGCTTTAAAGTCCTCGGCGGTGACCTATGCTCTTCATTATCTCCCTGTCCAAGTGCTAGCCGTGCTCGGGAATAAATTGCATCTCTTGTTATGTTCCGTCATGCTCCGACTTAAACCCTCCTCTTAAGAAACAATGCAGAAATTCCCCCGAGCACGTTCTCTAAGCCAATCACAACCCGCCATTCACATTCAAATACACTTCTGCCGGAGATGAATGGGTTTCTATCTGGGCCGAGAAAAAAAAAAAAAGCAGACTGGGAGAGATGAGATCCCTAGTGAACAGATATGAGATGATAGATAGAGTGGCAGTCTTTATGCATCTGTATCAACTTATCCGATGCACCTTCTGAAAGCCCTCCAGCCTGTCTGTCATTAAAGTTAATTGCCCAGAGGCGGGCAGCAGGCAGGCCAGACTCACAGCACCACAGGCATGCTAATGCGCTAACGCCGTCTACTGCGTCTGCATTCTGAACACATCACTGACTATTCATTGGAGGAAATATCCACAGGTAACAGCTTTGGTGCAGTTCCACGTTTGAAAGGCTATTATTGTGCAGACAATGTCGAACTGGAAGTTAAACGCGCATATGCAAGTGTTTATTGACAGTGGTACATTTTAGGTTACACACCACTGTTCCATATTAAATAAAAAGCAGCGAGTTTTACATAAGCATTGTTAAATATTGAATAAGCCTGACAAAATGGCTTGAAAGTCAAGGCCGAACGACCTGCAGAGACTGTCTGTGCCATAAGCAATGTGAGCTTTGTGCTCTGTACCATCAAACACAGCTGTGAACATAGACAGCCGCCACTGTCTGCAAATGGCCTGGCAGTGAAATGGAGAGCGAACAGGAATGGCATATTAATGAGAACATGTGCAGAATGAAGAGAAGAGCAACTGGAGACGCACATAGCCCATTGTTTGATTTGCCCCTTGCGTTGTAAATACAATGCAGATGGTGTGAAATATAAAGGTGGATGTTGCAGGAGCCCAGGTATTACTTGTTTACATTTAAGGGTCTTTTTATGTATTACTTATGGTTTTGTTTTTTTTGGATCATGAAATATTTTAGCTGGAAAGACTAGTAGAGCTGATGATTTATGCCGGTTAGTGCTGGTAGATCAATATCATTGTTGTTTACCAGCCAAAATGCTGATTAAAATGCCCTTTTTTTCTTTTTCTTTTTCTGATGATGCTAAATAACCAATCATGCTACACTCTTATAAATAAAGGTTCTTTATTCACATTGATGGTTCCATTAAGAACCTTTAACATACATGAAATCTTTCCATTCTACAAAAGGTTCTGTATAGTGGAAGAAGTTCTTTGGATTTGTACAGTGTTCACAACATGGTTCTATTGAGAACTGTTTACTAAAAGAGTCTTTGGTTCTTTTATGGCACTGCAGCAATAATAGCATCCAAAACACAACATATAATGACAGTTGTATGCTAATTGGATTTACACCTACATCTCAACAAGCTCTTTTTAATTTCATGGGTTTTAAATAGCATTTTTTATTTAATAAAGAGCAAATTGTGACCTAAAAATTGCAACCATACGTCAAGAGACCTTCAAATATGACCTCAAATATTTCTCTTTAAATTCTTCCAAATTTGATGAAAATATAGCTCTTACTGTATAAATGTTGTCTCATTATATTCTGCTTTTTATTTGAGGATAAACATCTCAAGAGCACAATCTTAATATCATCAATGAGTCTCCTAGGATTTGAAAGGAGTTCCAAGTTGCCAAAATGATAGGGTTTTGGCTTTGTTTTCCTATTGATTTTTTGTCTACAGTTCTTACACATTATATGTCGGCATATTTGCATCGCTTTGAACGATCTCTGTCCCATTTTATTGCACATCGCAACTGGTCGATCATGTACAATGCCTGTATATTATTGGTCAGTACTTTTCAGGTATTACCTTAAACAACTATGAAATCACTCGTAAAAGCAAGACAAAACCTGGACATTTTTGACAATACAGAAATGAACTCTTGAGATGCGGTGCAAACACCACAATTTCAGCAAGTTTATACTCTTGTCTTCAAGCTGTATAAAAACTCCTGCAATTCAAGTACAGAGAAATTGAAATAGCCACAGAAGTTGACATTTACTCAGACTGTTAGGAACGTCAGAATGTCCTTTCAGATGTTGTTCTGGAAAAGCTCATGTACCCAGCAGTCTGTGGCGAGATGGAATGCATACTTAATGCCCCGACTCTTTAAAAAAAACAACCTCACTTCATTTCTGGCTCCTCTTATCAAAAATTTACATGTTGAGTCTAGACTTCAATCTTACTGGTATTTCAGGTCAGACAGAGAAAGCAAAAGTGAGAGGAAGATGCACTCTTGCAAGTAAATGGAGTAGGGGAAATTTTGTGCTCTTTCTGTTCACTGCCAGACCAGAGATTCAATCATCTCTGTGTGCCTAGTTATAAGGGAAAAACAGAGATAAGATGCTTGTACAAAGTACACTGATATAGTCTGTTCTAACCAATTTTAATGGATGATGATTCATATGTATTCAATTTCTAGCTAATATTTAATTGAGCATGTTTATATTTTGTAATCCTACCTGTTCCACTGAAAATAATCTCAGTGCCACCTTACCAAACATCCTTCTTCCACCTAAATAAAAGTCGTTATTTGGTTGTTTGATCATTCAATACTCACACTCAGAAATTCTCATAGTGTAGAATGGGAAAAAAGGTCAGGTTTGACCTAGTGTCTGTAATAGAGGGTCTTGACTTATGCTTAAAGTTACCCTGAAAGAAACCACGGGGAGAAAGAGGGAGATGAGGTAGAGAAAGAGACAAAAGACTGTCAGAAGATAGTTTGAGTCTCAGATGGGCCGCCCACAGACTGTAGAGAGACCAAGTTTTTGTTTACAAGTTACCACACTGGAAAAAGACACTGGATTGACAAAGTCAAGATTTTGCCACTGAATATTTATTTCAAAGTGGAGTTTCAGTAAGCCGAAGACATTCTAGCCATCGTTTGCGCAAACTAGTATAAGCATTAACATTTTTGTGTAAGATATTAGGCCCATTTCTGAGGCATAAATGTCATGATATGCACCTGACTTTATCGATACTCAAAAATCTGGTTCAACTGAGGATATGTAAGAGGTTTATATGAGCCTGTTCCTCCTGAACTGTTTGAAACTTTGCCACATCTCAGCTTGTGGCCCGCTTGCCCTTTTCTGCATTACATGGAGGTGTGAAGCCGTTAATGTGGTTTTAGATGACTCAGATACTGGCGGTGAGAGTGATGTTCAGGTAAATCTCACCTGTGTGCGAGCGAAGATGGCGTTTGAGCGCCGTGTGGCTCGGGAAGGTGCGCTCGCACTCGCTGCAGACGTAGCTGCGCATGCCGGCATGAATCTCCATGTGCTGCTGCAAAGCCTTCTGGGTCTGGAAACGCTTTCCACATAGGAGACAAAACACGGCCATGTCTGAGCCTGAAGATGAGAGACAAAACGAGGGAAGGCTTAATTAGTGTTTAGTGCAAAGGATGCAGAATCTGGATTTCATCCATTTTGTTGTTAAGTACGTTTTAGCAAAACGAATGAATTGGTCCAAGTGTTTCAAAATGGATGGGATTGAAGAGACCTAGATGTATTGTTTTAGTTTCTCTTTTTACACACACATACAAAAAAGAAGAAAAAAAATACTGTGCTTTCAGTATCTATGGCCAATCAATAATGTATCTTTCAAGTAAAGCTGTGTCTAATTTAAAATCTTTGTGAAAGCCCAGTGGTGGGCTCGTGAACAGCAGGCCGGGATTGACTTCTCACTCAATCAATCAGCATTTACGACAGAGCTCAGAGTAAAAAAAAAAAGCATTAGTGCCTGAGACACATAAAAATGAACCTCTACACTTCACTGACAGCTCGTCTGTAATGTGAGTTTGGTGTAAATGTACTTAGACAAGTTGTCCAATTTCTCTTCCCTTCTCTCCAAGTTTAAGAGCCGACATTGATTACGAAGGGGCCGGGAGAAGAAATTCAACCTTGAAAACTTTGTTCACTAAGATCAATGATACAAAAGTAACAAGTTTCAGAACTGTTGTTATTAAAAAAAGAAAGGCATTTGCAAGAATGTAAAAAGAATGGAAAAAGGAAGCATTTTCTGTTCGAGGATAAAAAAAAATAAAAAAAGCAGAGGCAAAACATTCAAGGCAAATCTCGCTGTGAAATACCGCAGAAATACAAATGATGACACGTTCTTGAGCTTCATTATATCAGACACATAACAGATATTTGTGTTGTCAGCTCTTTTCAGAAGAAAAAAATAACCGAGGCAATCCAGCACGGCCATAAATATATGAGACGACTGTGGTAAAGAAAGAGACAGCGCGAGGGGAAGAGAGAGAGAGGGAGCTTAACTTCACTACTGTTTAATGTCTTTAGGAATAATTTACCTCTACAACTCCAACTATTTATACCATCACTCAGCTCCTCTGAGAGCATCCCCCTGCTTCTATTTTGCCTCATTCTTCTCTCTCTCTGTCTCCCTCTGTCTCCCTCGTTCTCTGTGTCTAGCTCCCAGCAGAGCTTTAATGGTTCTGAAGTGGCTGACAGAGTAGCTTAAGCCGGGTGAATAGGACTGTTAATGGAGCTAGCTCCTCTCTCAGAGTGAGTGTCAGAGACTCGGCTCTCCTCAGCAGCTGCTCTGCTCTGTTTCCCCGAGACTGCAGAGCTGTCCGTTACCCACACTACACCTCACCCAGACGAAAGAGCTGTGTCACCCACTACTCCTGCATGTCAAAATGATGAGATGATTGTAAAACAGTTGAAGTTTTCTGCTGGGTTTTTCAACATAAAGACATCAGGGTTGGGCGAAATACAATCGTTAATAATCGCCTCCCTTTCAATTGATGAATGGAAATGTGAATTGAATTGCGCTGCTCACAAGCTGTTCTCCATTCTACTGTACCATTCTAAATTGGAATTTGAAGTGAAACTGCAGGAAGAGGAATTTAGTCAAATAATTCAAACATTAACACAGTAATGACAATTGAATTTCATAAGTTTTAACAAGCTTTGTAATTAAAAAGTATCACATTTTCCAAAAAAAAAAAAAAATGTTTCTTTAGCAGCAAATAAGCATAATACAATAATTTCTGCTGGATCATGTGACACTGAAGACTGATACTGAAAATACAGCTTTTCATTTTAAAGTATATTCAAATAGAAAGCAGTTATTTTAAATTACAGTAATATTTAATAACAGGACTGTATTTTTGATTAAGAAAAAGAACAAAATTCAGCTTTGATGAACATATAAGAGACTTGTTTCATAGACATAGCACAGTCCTACCAACCGCTAACTTTTGACCAGTAGTACATATAAAATAAACATAAACACTTATTTGTTTTACATTAAATACTAATATAAGAATAAGAAAACAAAATATAATGCTTTTTTTTCATAAATACAGCCTTCAGATTAATCAGAATTAAGTAGAAAGCCGTGTGATAACATAATAAAAAGTTTTTTATATCTTGTAGCTTTTAAATTTAACATCAATATATATATACTGTATACTATGATATGATACATATGGGCTTTCAGAAATGAAGAAAGGATCAAATGGAGGTGAAAAATTGAAGTTGGGTGGTTTGGCTCATCGTGTGGTGCATGTGAGTGGGGTCAGAGGTCAGGAGCGCAGAAGGCAGATGTGAGAATAGAGAAAGGACCCACCTGTCCCAGAATGCAATGACGAGAAAACAAAAATATCATTGAGCGCTGTAAAATAATCTCTAGATGAGATTGAGTTGATATGTTTCATACATAAATTCTGTTTATATGGTTGTGTGGATGGAAAGCATTTAGTACAAACCAGTAACTCCATGTAATTTTTGCCAGTTTCGAAAAAAAAAAAAAACAATTTCAAATGCTCCAGGTAATACTTAAAATGCTCAAGTTATTTTATTACTTAGGCTTAATCTGAAACATGATTAAAAGTAATGGCAATACAAGCCAACACCATAATGAAGAAAAACTCATCATCTAATAACCATTTGGTCAAGACATGGAGCTCAAAAGGCCACGAACGCATGTTTTTCTCTGTTGTGTCTAAGATATTCCTTTAGCCCTGCTTATGTAGAATTAATGAAGATACACTCTCTTGAAGATAACACATTAATCATAAAGCACGCTTTAAAAAATTCATATAAAGCACCGGCTCCTATTTCACATGCAGAACCAGAGCCACCTTCCCACATCACACCTGAACTTTAATGTCAAAACTTCATTTAAACAGATTAAACGGCATTATCCGGCGGAGAACATCTTTGCCTCTTGAAAACGAAAACACACAAGAAGCCGAGACTGTCTGTTCTGGTCCAATATCATTTACAATGGAGAGAGAGAGAGAGGCTGCATGATTCTCGCCGATTCTTACAAATCCCCTTTAATCAGATATGAGAGGAACAGAGACGAGAGCGCGGGGGGAGGATGAGCATTAGCAAACACGAGGCTGTTCGCTGCTTCATTGGCATTCGAGTGGGGTTAGAGTGCTGCATTTAAAATGCTGCCTGATGAGGACTACAAAATCAAACCATTTGTTACCACTATTGAGGAGCCTGCAGGCAACAGGCAATTAAATTGGAATTAGTGCAGGGAGATCAGATACAGATGATTCACACACAGAGAGGAGGAGCTGTCAAAGCCCTAGTTTCATTTCGTTTGGAGGGGACAAATACTTTAAGAGTAAACACATTTATCCCTCTGGCTTGCAAGCTCACCAGCCGCAGTGAATATAACTCTGCCATTATTCCGAACTGGATGCGATTTACTAACATGGATTGTAAATACAAGAAACAAACATGCGTCTCAAGAATAGGATAAACACATCATCACTGCAATGACTGTGCTGGCTCCAAATCAAAGCAGCAGTGTAGCATTTCTACAGCACCAAATGAGAAAATAATGTCTCCTGTCTGCCACAGTTCAGGCCTAAGGCGCTCTAATATACCTGGAATTGGCATTCCCATCATCTCAATGGCAGTTGCTCTGCTGGAGCATGTAGGATTGGATAAATAGGCTGGATTTCTGTTAGCTTTGCTTCATGGGAAATTTGGAAGTTTGTTTTTAGTGAATCACCTGAGATGTAAATGTCATGTGATAGATAACAGAATATTATGTTTGAAAATGTAAAGCTGTTTATTTATTAACAAATATTTCTGATACCTGCAGCATGATTATGTGAACATTTCTGAGCAGCAAAAGCGATAGATCTGTAAAACAATATATTTTGTGAGAGGGCCGTGTGTTATCACTTCCCAAACAATTCAAAATCATAAACTACAAAGTATAAAAAAACAAAAAAACGATGCTTATGCTGCATTCTTTTCTGTTAAAAATAACAGTGAACAGTGGTTTGTGAAAGTCTTAGGCCCACCCCAAATGCTCTCATTGGTTGAGACGCATGATGACACCCATCCCAAACCAGTACTGATCAACATCCCACCCCTCCTGTGACCCATGGTTTGACTGAATGTGTATTCAGAGCCAGTGAGCAACGGACTTTCATAATAATAAAAAAACTGCATTATTGCACAATAAAATAATTGTCTGCATTAATCAATTAATACGATAATGTGATAACTTGTCCAGCCCTAATATATATATATATACATACTATTAAGCAGCAAAACTGTTTTAATCACTGATGCAATATTCACAGAGTTATTGGGTCACGTTTTTTCCCTTTTTTCCAAACCGCGACAAACGCCAGTCTCCCTTTTTTGCAGAATGTGATATATCCACTCAACCAATCACAGCACACCATTCCACACACTTTAGAAAGTAATGGCAGCACTTTGAATACACTCCTCATCTTAGTTTTCCTCATCTACTTTGTACCTTTTGATCAATAAATAAGGGCTGCATGATAAATCGCATGTGACTGGCATCAGCTTCTCGTCAGTAAAGCCGGTTGTTAATGTTTTTATTAATGCCATTTATGTTTTTGTTAATACAGCATATAGCACTAGTCAACTAAATGAATGTAACATGACAAAGATGAATGCACTTGGAAGTTGAATGTAAAGGAAATGTAATTTTGGAATTTCTGAGGTCTAATCTGATTGTTGTTCATGTTCTTGTTGATGAGAAAATTTTCTTTTATTGCTGTAATTAATTTATAGCATTAACAAGATGACCCGTTGAATTCATTTTGGAAGCGATGACTGATGAATGTATTTTTAGTCCAGTGCCTGTATATAAGATTAGTATTGACCGAGTTCAGAGGATGTCATATGTGGTTCAACTTACTATGTTGTGTATTTTAATCAGTTTCAATATGAAAAATAACTTTCAAATTGATTCAATTGATTTATTTCATTTTGAGGAAAAAATAATAATAAAATGTTATAATAAATCTTTGGAAATCAAAACCTGGATGTAAATTTTTTATGTTATTATAACCTAAAGATGCTATGTGAAAGTTTGGAACAGAAAATAGTGGTTTTCATCTTGCCACTTTCTTGCTTTCTTGGTAAAGAAAACACATTTTAAGTAATCAAAATGGATTCATTGCATTTAGGAACCAAACTCTTCATATATATATCTTCAAATTGCTAACATCACTGAATCGCTGTCTCTATTGTATCTTGCTGCATACGTCGTGTATACACATGACCCTTCATCTGTCATCACTGTCACCCCACCCCCCACTTTCTCAAGGATTTCATTTACAGACATCAAACCGCTGACCGCTCGTACTTGTTAATAATCGTTAGAACAAGCAAAAAAGCCCTGTGTGACTCCAAAAACAGTTGTGCCTAAAGCCCCTGCACTGGAATGCATTGTACCTACTGGTATAATTTATTCGGCAGGCCATCTGGACAGTGAGGGGACAATCAGGCTTAGAGTATGAATGACCCGCTCTATTGTTTCCACGTCCACCTCTTACTCGGCTAATCTGTGTGACTCCTCTGGCTTTTAAAGCGCAATGCTGCTGAGGTGGCTTTTCCACGACACAAAAGACACTCAGCAGTCCCTCATTAAGATTGTGTCCTAACTTCTTCTGCTGTCGGAGGAGCATGGCTAATCATTAAAGACTTGAATCGCACACAATAACTGGACAATTAATTAATAGATGGCAGAAAGGCTCAGAAAGTTCGAGGGTGTACTTTTCTAAAAAAAAAAAAAAAAAAAAAAAAAAAAGTAGAGTTCGCTGCCTGAATAGAAGAATTATGCTTGGGTAAAGTTGAATCTTAAATGCAGTCGATTCAGTAAATGTAGCTCAACTGAACTGATCTGATGGAAAATGAAAAAAAAAAAATTGTTGTACTGTATAAGGAACATAATACAAAGAAACATTCATGACCTGTAAAAGTGAAAGAATCTTATTAAATATATTACGAAGGTCTCTGAAGGTCACTGAAGGTTCAGAAAGTTCAAAAAAATGTATATATATATGAGAGAGAGAGCGTTAGAAAAGAGAATTGTACAGCGCTATGGGATGTCAGTATTTCTTCAGAACAAGCCTCTCCTTTCACAACACGTAATGAGGGTCAGGGCACAGAAAAAGGTGTTGACAGGTGTTTCAAACCTGTGAGGAACTGAGCTGAAGCCTATAAACGATGCATGATCAATGCAGGCCTTAACTGTAAGCATTTTTAGCTGGCCTCATTAGGATACTGTTTAAGTTAAGACTTTTACTTGTGCTGGCAACATTTTCACTAGCCTTACCATAAAAAATGCATTATAATTTTAATACAATAACAATCATTAAATCATAAATTAAAACAAAATAAAACAAAAATGAAATAAAATATATAACTTATAATAATAAATACATTTGTGAAATAAAATGATCCGTGAATTATGTATTTTTGTAATTATTTGTAACTATAGCAAATCATTTTTGAAATATTAAATGATTTATCCAAAACTATAGCAATCATTATTGGAATTCTTACAATATACAATACAAACAATAATAAAGTAAACTGATTACTATTTTACCAAAAAAATTACCATTTAAACTGATTTTTCAAAAACTGTAACAGATATCAATTAACAATTTCCGGCAAAATTTTATGCATAATTATATGCAAGTAACCCTAAGACAAACCCTAATCATATAGTAAGTACATGAGCTGATTAATATTACTCAGTACTTACATGTATAATTACAATTTAATAAGGAAACCTTAAAATAAAGTGTAACCCAATTTCCAAATTAATAATCATTTCAATTAGTGATAGATAGCCAAATGTTTATGTTTGCAAGGTATAACTACACATGTAACATGGTTGATGCATTGTAAGAGTGTCAGGACGACTAACAGACTCCAGTCTCACTGTTGAGCTCTGTAATGAACTGAATGCATATAAAATATAAGGAAAACATGAAAGCAAAGCAGTCATGATCATTAATTCTGTATGACTGCATAATTATTCAGGAATGTTTCTCTGTTTTGTCTGAGAGGTGGCATTTGCGAAGTGTCACGGTAAAGGCCAGCAGGGGGCGCACTGTGTAACAACAACAACTAATGACGCAGACGGTTCCCTCAAATGACCCCATCTCACAGCACACTTCACATACATAACCCGTAGCTGTGAGTCACGCTTCTGTCTGAACCATCTTAATGAGCAACATTTATACATTTTTGCATCTGACCTCATTACCATTTCCATCCGGCGAGAATCAAGAATCCTTGATACTGCTCTGCACATTAAGATAAGGAGTTTAATGACATTACAGAATGATTCAGATGCAGCCTTTTAATTCTACGAAACCCGAATGAAAGAAGTACATCAAATATAAAACTACTGGAGTGCATAACGCAGCTTATTAAACTACAGAGGAGTGTACAGAAGGCCATGTGTACTTGTCTTTTATCAGTCTATAAATCAATACACCTCAAAGCTGATGTATTGACTGGACAGGCCGTTTCTCACCCCCATTTGATCGTCCTGTTTTTTTTTTTTTTTTAAGTTGCTGAGACCTTTTCAGAGTGGTAGAAAATTAATTCCTAATTGACGTGCCGGCTCCCCCATTTTTCCCAGGCTTGAAGAGGGCCGGCAGCTGAAGGGAAACTGTACAATAGAGAGTGGATTTGCCTTTCACACCGGTCAGTTGACCCCTTGACACTCGATGACTACAAAGTTGTGAATTAGAATAAAGAACAGAGACTTAATCCAATTCCCACAGTGCTAGAAAGCATAGTGCGAGAACATTAAACTTTTCTAGGAACCAGAAGCAGGTTTGTGTAACATTCTAGGAAGAGGAAGGAATTCAAAACTCACCTTACTATTCTGAGAGAAGCAGAGTGTTGAATGTATGAAATGAATTTTTTGCACATTCCATAAGACGACAACGAATGGGTGGATCTCATGAAATCTGTCCAGGTCATAATTTAGTTTGCGTGTTTTTCATGACAGTGAAGGACGTATGCCTCCCACTTGTCAGCAACATGATGCAAAAAAAAAAATTCTTAGTAGTAGTAGTAGTATTACTAAAAATAACAATAATAATATTTTTTTAAGTGAATAAACAAGCACAACAAATACATCTAATCTCTTTATCTCAAAACAAACTGGCTAGATTCACCTGTTTTGAGCCGATTCTGTGAACAGGAGGTTCTTTCTGATAAAGACAAGTATACATATTGTGAAATCCTGTTTCTTTTGTGACCACTGGAATGGAATCTGGTTGATTTCGCGAGCGAGACTGAAATGTTACATAATATCAGAGTGAAAATGATGAACCGCAGGTATCTGTATCAAGACATTAATTTGATTATGTCTTGAAAATGAATCTAAAGAGGATATATTGCACCAAAATCAAACATTTCCAAGCAACCAGAAGAGAGTTGAAGAGTTGATCCCAGCATCCACAAACAAGTCACATTTAGGTTTTTTTTTTCACCTCGAGTCTATCAAAAAAAAAAAAACTTCCACACTGAGATTCAGTCTTATTTACATTGTAAACGACACAAAAAGACCGTGGTTTAATTCAGCTCTTCTTAAAGGTCTCAGCAAACATCTCTCGAATCTAATTACATACTACTTCAACTATCTTTTGAATAGAGAAACTCTCGCTCGTGAAAGCTCACGGATGCAGGAATCACAGCTGGAGAGATGCACGTGAGTGTGTGCTTTTCCAAACAATGAGCGACTTAGCAAAAACTGTGGACACCCCGTGATGCCAGGAGCATTTTATTCTGCCTCCTGGTGGGCCGAAAGGACTTCATCTCTTTGCATTGAAGTTATAGCACAATAGGAATTAGTCACTGTGTGATGAAAGGGCATGCTGGGAAATCTGCAGCACCACTGAGACAATCAGTCTTAGCGGAGCTGGTGGGGGGTACAGGCTTGCCGAGGTCTGGCCAATGCAACCTTGTTAGTTACAATCGGTCACTGTAGGAGAATTTGAATTAGGTCTATATCAATGAATAAAACATCAATATTTGCACAGAATCAGCTTTTACAGGTTTACTAAGGCCACATATAAAGTTTTGGAAATGGCAACCATGTTCAAATCCACTAAATTATGGATCTCTGCACTCTTAAAAATTAAGGTGCTTAAAAGGTTCTTCACAGCGAACTCTTGAACTCACAATGGCTCATATTCTGGGTCTAACAAGAAACAAAGATACCACAGACATTAAAATTGCTTGGTCTTAACAATTTTTACGGAAACACCGTGTACTGCTGAACCAAATCAGTTCGATTCATGAACAAATCATTTAGGTTTTGTGAAGCAAATCAACCGATTCATTGGAATGATTCAAGTCAGAAGAAGAATTTGCTCACAAATCGACACGGAGCACTTCTTTTTAGTTTTGCAGACGTCATATTAACCATTCATGAAAATTATATGATGCTTTTGTGTCTTAGATGAAGGTTTGAAATCTTCAGTCTCTATCCATTTTCATGGAAAAAGAGCGGTTAGGGTATTCTTCTAAATTTCGTTCGACACAAAAAAGGAGGTCATACAGGTTTTGAGTGATTCTAAGAACCACAGTGTGCATGCGTCAGAGGAAAACCAACGTGTTATCGAATGGAGCTGCCGTAAATGACATGTCACATGAGCACAGACGCATTTTACTTGCTAGATTGGTGTGTGTGGATGACTCGGACACATTGGCTAAACCTCAGATGACCCCAGCGATTCACCTGGCTGCAAAGTGAGAGGCAGACGGGCCAATCTAGCAAAGTAAGGAAGGGTCTGCTTAATAATTAACGCAACAAGAGATACATTGCTCTTGTTTAACCACTGTTTATTCTGTGGGCCAGATCGCTGAAGTCACTTTGTGTTCCCGGTGAGTAATTCCACTGTGCCCTCAACCCAACTGTAAACGCAAGACACGTCCTGTGCCGCGAGATGAGCATGATGGAAGAGTTTTAGGAAATCTGACGTCATAAGCACATAAGACAGATGGACGCGCGGTCGCCCCTCAGGCCAAAATCGTTTAAAGGCAAATCGCTTCTATTCCGGTCCTGAATAAAACCCCTTTAATAACATTTTATTTCTGCTCTGCGAAGGATGCGATAAAGCGCTTCTCCATTGGGAGGGGAGAGGAGGAGGAAAAGAAAGCTGGGATGTGCTGGCCTGCTTTCCAGCCTGCCCGCCAGTGCATCGGTCCTGAGACACTAGTGAGTTTTATTTTAGGAGGCTTTTAAGTAGGTCAGCTCTCTAGTAGGTCTCGTCTATGACAGCACAGCGGCTGAGTGTAAACAAGAGCACATGATGTTGTTTGTCTCTCGCTCTGTCCTGGCACCAAATGCCACCAGCTTCCCCCCTTTGGCCGGCCCCCGTCCCACGAGTCTCTTGCAATCCTCTTTTCCATTTGCAACCCTAAAAACCACAAAAAACCATGCCCTTCACCTCTGACATTCTTACATATGCTGGCATTCGAGGGCGATCGTGTTGCTTAAAGCCTGAGTCAGATTTAATACTCAAATCCAAGAAAAAATTGGCTAGGAAAAATAAAACAATGTTGCTCCTCAGTTGGCTGCTTTTGACGAAATCTGAACCTTAGATATAGTAAGTGACTGACATGAGTAACTAACAATAAAAATCAAACCATCTACTATAATAATAATAATAATAATAATAATAATAATAATAATAATAATAATAATAATAATAATAAAATAAACAAAATAAAATAAAATAATAAAAAATTAAATAGAAATTTACAACATATCAGTACCATATTGGTTCTCAGGCAAATAAAATATTTTTTTTCTTCTTTTAAATTTATCAGTAAATTAGATATTTAATTTTCCTGTTTGCATCTTTATATTACATTTTGCTTAAAATCTAAATCTCAAAATTAATGCTTAAAATCATAATTTATCGCAATGTTAAATCTATAGCATCTCAAAATTAATATTTTTCATACTGTGCATTACAATATTGTTATGCCTAAATTCACTTGCATCATTCATAATGATTGTATTGTTTCATTTTTTATTTTATTTAAACAAAATAGTATATAATTTTATTAATTGGCACTCATTACTGTTCATAAAAAAATAAAAAAAAATAAAAACAGCAGACATTTTTGGAGGCATGCTTTTCATAGCTAGTTTTGATCATGTCATAAATTTGATTAAATACTTGAATCAATTTATAGACCTATATATTTTTAAAATTAATAATATTCTGGAAACAGTTTCATGGCAGGTATTAAATAAATAAATTAATAAATAGTTGGTAAATTTCTCAATTCCCATGCCACAGATGAATTTTGTTCCCAGAAACGGCTACATCAAATGAAAACCCTAGTTTTTATACAGGAAGGCTCTCTTGGCTCCAAAGAACCCAGGACAGAAATTTTTCTTTTTGCTTGCTTAAGTCCAAAAAATGTATGTGAGCAATGACAACAGCTTTCACTTTACCCTGAGTGAGTGATAGCAGGAGCCCAGCGGTAAAAAGGCTTCTCAAAATGGATGAGGTATGTTTTCCCCTCCTATTCACTAAATGTGCTGCCAAACTGAAACGGAGAGTGGGATGTTTACAAGTTTGGGAGAGAAGGTATAAAATTCTGGGCATCGTTAACACCACCTCTGTGTCGACATGCATTAAGTATTTATACAGTGTGTGCCACAGCGAGTTACAGTTACATGCCAACGTTTTAGAGAGGGTTATCGTCTTTCTCCCTGCGGAACACAGGTGACAGATATTGCAGAAGCATCATACCCCACAGTAAAAATAATACAAATATATTACAGAGTCCTGGTACGAATCCAACTGAAATTCAGAGACTTTATGAGCCGGCTGCCATGGAAACATTTAGCACCTCAAATCTACGCAGATGACAAAAGTATGGCACCTTGTTTTAATTAGGACTCAACCTTTATATAGACTCAACATGTGGATCATTAGCCCCATGAAACGTTTTTATACCCAGAGAGCAAATTAATTAGTGCAGTCTGGAATACCTGTGACAGACTGCATCCTCTGATGGCAGTCTCATAAGCCAATGAGTAACAGAAGTAAATAAGGTAGAACTGTTGGCTATATAGGACGAGGTATAGAGATTAGAGCTCTGCGATTGGACTGAAGTGGCCAGGAAAATGTTTGGACAAATAACCAACATTTACAAATATCACTGAACTGGATAATGTATAACAACAAACGCAACTCCAGTGTTTCTATGAACTAACTTCTCCTTACTTTCTCCTACTTCTCCTTCTTTTTGTGAAATGTTTTTATTGAAAAGTGTTTTCATAACACATTTCATAACACTTTTATTATTATTAGCATTTATTTATTTTTTTGCAGTGACATTTTTAATCATGGCTCAAGTGTCCAGATTCTTTATGGGATCACTGTTCATAGATTCAGGGACATCGTGGCATTTTATTCCACATTTTTTTTTGATACAAATAATGGAGTGAAGACAGGAAAGATGCAGGAATGGGTTCAGAAATTGTCACAAATGAAATGAACTCAAACTAGCATTAATATGACTATGTCTGTTAAGTCCCAAAAGTATTATTACATACCAATTACACATTCTCTTCGAGTCTGAATAGTTTTCTGTGAATAGACGGAAATTTAAGTTGTTATTCCCTCTAGTGAGCTGGTAACCTGAGAAAACCTATAACCGGATCACTTATTTAGTGAGATGAACAAATGAACAAATCAGTTCAACCCATGAATGAATCATTCAGCTCGATTGTGAACTGAATCAGCTTACCCCCTTCAGTGAGCTGTTAACCCGAGAACCGCTGTGACCGAATCATTGATTCAGTGAGGATTCACTAATGAATGAATCAATTTGTTGAATGAATAATTTCAGTCTGATTTGTGAACCGAATCAGCTGGTTTATTGAAAATGGATCAAAAGAACGACCTGTTCATGTTATCCAGTTCTTGAACCTCGAATCACTGAATATTTATTTTAATTATGTATCCAGTTTTAATTATGCTCTAGTGAGCTGTTTCCCGAGACCCTCTGTGACTGAAGCATTGATTCAGTCAGGGTTCACTCATGAATGAATCAATATATGAATGAATAATATTTTTTAAGCCCGATTTGTGAACCAAATCAGCTATTTCGCCGAAACTGGATCGAAAGAATGATTTGTTCATTTTATCCAGCTCTCAAATTCAACTCACTGAATCAAAGATCCAGTTGCAGTGGTTCTCAAGTTAACAGCTCACTGGAGGAGAAGATGACTTGATCATTTCTGGCTGTTCCTTACACAAAGCTATCACACGGCTTGTGAAGACTTGTAACATAACACATGAAAAAAACAACAGGTTAAGTAAACGATGACAGCATTTACAGTTTCTGTAGTCGACTACAGTTGAACGCCTACATACATGCTTCATTTTGTCCTGACAGAGTACACTCAGGTATGCGGCAACAAAAACAAGTTTACACTCAGTACAGTATATCATCCCATGCCAACCCCTATCAGAGCACACTACATACCTCACCTAAAATAAGATTATTAAAATGTCTCTAGTACCGCTGAAACCCAACCTTGCAGTCATCAGATGTTAGTAAATATGAATATTTGACAGGAGGGTGGCAGCTGAGCGCTGTTGGCATGTTAATGATCGTGCCAGAGCGCCGATGACTCACAGGCCCTGGTAACTCATCACAGTCACTCTAACAAATGTACATGCCATGTTTAGACAAAGTGATGGAGATTGGTGAAACATGGCACTGCTGCTGTGCCAAAGCGGTGTGCCGGCCCTGCCCTGTGACAGCAATATTATTGGCTGAAATTTTAGAGGGCACCGAAACCTTCCCTGCTGAATTATAGAAGACTATCTGAATGGAGTTTTGATAGGGTCATAAACGTGATTGCTACTGGTACATGCATGACGCATCTGCACTTTACTGTTGTTTTTTTCCACTGTGGTTAACTAGGGTGATGTAGCGAAGTGGTTTGCGGTTAGATGAGGCAAGAAGGGTCCTACCTGTGTGAGTCTGTCGATGGGCTTCCAGGGCGTCTTCCTTGGAAAACTGAGCGCCACACTGATCACATACTAGCGCTTTTGGTCCAGCTGGAAGAAAGAAGAGTACAATAAAAGTTAATACCAGTTGGCTGATGGCTTAATTGGGAACAACAATTTTAGTTTTAAAATAGAAGTTAGAATTAGTAGTAATGCTTAGTATTATTAAAAAAAGTCATTTTAGTGTGTTTGTGTGTGTGTGTGTGTATATATATATATATATATATATATATATACACAAATATATATGAATAAATATATGATATAGATGAAAATAAAACTTATGTTTAAAAATATCTAGGCATAAGTTTGTACTAAATTTACTAATAATGTAATAAAATCACTAAAACGGAAATAAAAATAAATTGAAACGAGATATACATATGATATGTAGTATTTATTCATATTTTGAATTCGCTTTTATTTATATTTTATTTTAGTAATTTTTTTGTGCATTTGTCCTTTTTATTATTTATTTAAATAATATTTTTATTTTAGTTTTAGTGCTTTAATTAAACAGTTATTTCAGTTAGGTGCCAAGGTTTTTGTAAGTTTAAGTTCCTCACCTACAGTAATATTTATATTTCATTTCAATCCAGCTTTATTTCATTTACCACAAAAAAGATTTTGAATAGTTTTAATTTTAGTTAACAATAATAACACTGACATTAAATTGCTGAAGTGATAATCTGACCTTCGCTGATATAAATGTAATTCATATCAAATATACAGAAGAAAACACCTCATGACTCATATATCTTCAGAAATCTGGTTTATCTAGCATGCCTAAATGTAACATCACATATGAGGAATATTCCTCCAATAAAGCAATTAAAACATTAATATAAGGAGCAAAATCATGAATTCAAAAATATATAAAGTAGAATCATAAAGCTGTACCGTGAACAATGTCCTGGATAGAAAACAGTACACAGGCATTATTGATGATCTGTTAAATCTACTTTTTAAGGTCATGTTTTGGAAATCAAACCACAAAATGAACTGAAAAGAAGCTGAAATTGTGATATTTCAAAGTATGAGTTGTTTATGACATTAAACATCATTCATTTCCCCCCAACACACATCAACAGGGTAAAATACTGTCCCTTGACAGAATCGAAGAGATGTTCTTATCTACAAGAGCTGGCAGCTTTCTCTTGTCTTGTCTTGATAAAAGACGGTAAACCAAAAGCCGAGGCAGAACAGACAGCAACATGTCCTAAAGGATATTAAAGCGCTTTGTATCTTCAGACTGATTTATGACATCTACAATGAGTCTCTTCTTACAAACAATACACTATGCCCATTTATGATGAGTTCATAGAGAAAACAGTAATAGATGATAATCATATAGCAGGAAAGGTCATATCAGGTTGACGGACCCTCAGGCAGGTATTCAGGCAGATTATTTTGATCAACCATAATTAGTTTATCAATGCTAATGTTGTTACTCCAGAGTGAATCTCAAGAAGCCTGTCAAGGCTGTTTTTATTTCATTAATATAAACTAATAGTTAAACATTTTGGGATCAGTAAGTTTATGTATGTATGTATAAACTATATCTATCTGTCGGTCGGTCGGTCGGTCTGTCTATATATATATATATATATATATATATATATATATATATATATATACATACACACACACACACACACACACACACACACACATATATATATATATATATATATATACATATATATTGCTCAGCAAGGCTGCATTTATTGGATTTACTTGGTTAAAACAACAGTAAAAACAGGAATACTGTGAAATAATGTTACAATTTAAAATAAAATTATTCCAGTGAATTTTCAGAAACCATTACTTTAGCCTTCACTGTGAACAGAAAATTCAAAAGAGCATTTATTTGAAGCAGAAATTTTTTGTAACTTTAAACATGGAGTCAAGTGGCAAGTTAATTCATAAAATATAAATAAAATAATAAATACAATAAATATACATTATAATAAATCAATAAATACTAATATTATTTCCCCTCCGATTATAATAACTCTAACTTATTTTTTTACTCTTGAATCGGTTTGTAATTTTCTTTATTATGATTCTCATTTGACTGTAACTGTATTACAGAAAATCACCTTGTCTGGACACAATAAATAATGAACTGGAGGCTGTACATCATGCACTACCATTACGTATAAATCAATTTAAATAGTGTAACATTGTTTTTTTTTTTTACATTACGTTAATGAAAATGAGAATTTTTCACATTACCATACTGAGAAGGTGTGAGGGCTGCTTAATTATCCTGAAAATAATGTCATAATGCAAAAAACAAAAAAACAAAAAATCTTGATGGTCCTAAAAATAGGCTATGCAAAACTTACACCATTAAGACATCATTAAACATATGAATCACCTGCACAGATGGAAACACATTTACAAGGTGTACAAATGCACACGCACAGAAATAAAACAATCATTTAACCCAGTTGCAACTAGCGATCCTTAATAACTGGACTAAATAACTGTTCTGATGGCCATCAACTGCCTGAGGGACTCCATCTATTAATAGTATTAGATCCACCTGTGGAGCTGCTGGCCCATTATGAAGTAGGCCAGGCTGTTTCCATCACTTCAGAAATAATAAAAAGCTCTCGATAAACCACACACACCGAACAAGGAGAAATGGCCGGCTGATGTTGCTTTTTCTGCACATTTCATGAGGGACAAGACCTCAAGACGAAGAAGCGAACAGCGTCTTCGGTTCACCACGCATACTGTAGCTTGGACACAACATCTACAAAACTATGGCTTCTGCTAGCAGGTTTTTACCATTTCCTGCAGACTTCGTACCTCAGACTCAGGAAAAAAAAAAATCAATAAAATCCAAATGTATAATGACCTTTGGCTCATCAAGTATCTATTTTCACCAAGCTGGTCTGAAATGGCTTTATTATGACTCATTAAAGCACCCACAAGCTTCGTGAAGTCAGCCAGCTAGCGCCTAAAATTAGCCTCTTTCCACATACACTTTCTTCTCATTCCTTCTGGACGACAACCAAAGCCCTTTAAAGTTTAAAAATGCACTCATTTACAGAATCATTACAAACCATGCTCAAAAATACTTTGATGGCGTGACTCATCAGCGCCAGCGTAAATTACGCCTGTGAGAACATTTCTGCTGCGCTTGAATGAAAATGCTCAGTGTTTTCAGGTTTATTTTTGTCTTGTTAGTGAAAGATAGAAGCTACAGTTTAGGTCTTGCTTTGAAACCTTGATGGTTGCGTCTCAAAATATAGTGAGCTACCTACCTAGACAGCTTTTATTGTGAATCGTGTGTCATTTCAGCATATCTAATTTGTTCTATTTTGACACAGCCATGCCCGGCTCATGCAAAGCAGATCTCACATTCAATAGGCTTGTGTTCTGTTTCAGACAGCACATTGTGCACTGTATTGCCCATGAAAAACAGCCCCAACAGCCTCCAGACTGGCTGCAATCACCCTCCATCAAAACACTTTGTCTGGCATACAAAAATAAGATTCAATCTTGTGCTGAATACCAAATTAGAGCATTAGAAAACAACGGCTTCTGCTACTTGGCAACCGTTGGGATGTAAAGCAGCAAAATCCAATGACGGGCCAGAAGATCTAGGGCTTTTGTGCACTATAAAGAATGAATAAGATTTGTATTTTTATTTCCCCCTTTCCCATTTGTAAAATAAAGACTCAGGTTAATAATCATTAATTGTAAATGTTTGGACATCAACACTGAAACAACTTTATTTATCTTATTTGCGAGAGACATTCGAATAATAGGTCATGGTGAAAAACATCATTAAATAATGGAGGCACAGAGGTCGTAATATTAAAGCAGCTCTCTATATAAATATGCCCAATAACAACAGCCTTCTCTTGTATGCTGACGTCCGCAGGTCCGTGAGGTATGAGTGTTGAGTGTTTAAATCCATCCGGTGAAACAGAAGGCACTTTCCATGAATAAAGTGTGAACTAGGGTCTGAAACACTTGTATTTATATATTACTTATATATTATATATATTCTCTTTTTCATCATATGGTCAGTGAATGGTACCTAAAATGGTTTCTAAATGGTACAATAACAACATCAAAAACAACTATAATAATAATTATTAATAATAATAATACATTTGTCAACCTAAAGAGATAAAAAAGTAATATGGGAACTTTCTTGGTTATGTAAGGTTTGCCATTTTTTTTTAACCCTGTTATCAAAATCCGGGGACATTTGTTTTTTAAGTTTAATTTAAATAGACACAATATATTGACATAAAATACATGAAAATAGCTAAATAAATAGATAAACAATTTTTTAAAAAGCCTAAAAACTAATTATAACTGGGTTGAATATTTAGCCCTAAATTTGGGTAAAATTAACAGTTAGTTTACCAAGATGTCACAATTTTGAGGACTGTTACAATTTGTAAAAATAGCAAATAATAAATAATAATAAACAATACATATACATAATAATAAATAATATTAGTAATAGTATTGAAATATGCTATTAATATATAACAAATAATGATAAAAAATAAAACCAAATAATTAAAATATTTTTTACAAAAAATTTAATAGAAATGTCAACAATATTTAATATAAATAAATAACCATTTTAATAATACATTTGATATTCAGTAAGCATTAAAAATCAAATGTATTTGGCAAAAATGTCTTTACATAAATTATTAAAATAGATAAATATATAGTTAAACAGACAAATATTCGACAAATCCAGAAAAATGCCGGTAACTGAGTTGAAATTTAGCCCTAAATTTGGGTAAAATTTAAAGTCAGTTTATCAAGGTGTCACAACTTTAAGGATTGTCAGAATGAGTAAAATGAATAATATATACAATTATTAGCATAATTATTATTTATTATATATTTTTATATATATATATATATATATATATATATATATATATATAAAAATTACAATAAAGACCAATTCTACGAATAATTATAAATAATAATAGTAACAGTATATAAAATTACTCATATAAAAATACTATTACTATATTATACTAAATAATAACAAACAATAAATGAAATATGATATTTTGTAAATGAATTTAAAGTAAATTCAACAGATTGTTCAATAATGAAAAACATTTCGCATATTGGAAGGTTTAAATACAGTTGAAGATGTCAAGACCACTTTTTTATGGGCATTAGACTAGTTCCTTTTTGTGTATATTTAGGATACACTAAGTTACATCGTAGTATACTGTATTAATGGAAAGTGTCAGAACCTGGCATGGTGGCGCATGTACTGTAGGGCATGCCCTCGGACGTAACCCTTTAACACTTCAACCGCAGCACAGACGTCTGCTCCAAAGGGGCCTGCAGTCAACATTTCTGTTTTCTTTCTGCATTTTTGTTTATTTAGGACTCCACCAGTGTCCTCCCCCCACCCCAGTGCTCACGCTATTTTGGAGAGCAGTGGCTTGGAGAGCAGTCAAGTTTGATTAATTTTGGGATTTGGGTACAGTATGTTCCTGGACACACATCTGCGAGCAATCATAAATGCTCCAGAATGCTGGCAGAACATCCAGACCTGCCGGCAGCTGATGATGTCATCAGTGCGAGGGAAGAGCTGGCGTGTCGCCAGGATCCGAGCGCAGGGCTTCTCCCAGACAGAGAAAAAAAAGAGAGAAAACATCTTGACAGAGCTTTTCAGCCTGAATGCTGCGCATGATGAAGATTCACTCTCGTTTCTGCTTCGTGCCGCGTGTGAACAGGTGTGACAGTGGATTACGAGCAGATTAAACGTGGGAGTAACTGAATATTGTTGCCAGTGTTTATGATATTGATTCATAACAGATTAGGAGGGTTGAATTTAGGGAAAAATAATAAATCTCTTCCTCTCGCTTTGATAAACACGCAAAAAAGAAGCACACAGAGAATAAGAGATAAAAGAAAGAGGGCTTTTCAGTTCATTTGGCAAAGAGAGCTGTCAGAATCTTGACAAAAACGTGTGCTGATAAAGTCAAGTGAGGTGGGCTTCACAAAACCCTCCAGAGAGAAGACTACAGACTTAATCAGACAGATGGACACACTCTACTCTCTCTCTCTCTCTCTCTCACACACACACACACACTTCCTGCAGCTGGTTTAAGTGTATTTCCCCTTCACTTGAAACAGGACATTCCCCTCTAAAGCACAATCTAATTATGGGCGACGTCTGAATTCAATAAGCATCAAACACAGCATCCTTGATACTGAGGCGAGAGCCTTGACCTGAAAAAGTAGGTTTGAATCCTGCCTGCAACATGTTGCAATGCCATTTCTCCATGTTTCCCAAATAATGTTGTAATCGTTATAAGCTAGGACATAACAGAACTACCTATCTAAATAAATATTTTATATGTAGTTTTATTATTTAAAAAATAAACAATTACAAATTAAACAAAACTGGTTTAGCATGGTTTAGCATGTGAGTGAGGTAATGTTGTGTGCTGAATTTTTTATTAAATAGCCGTATCTAAATACATATGTAACGAAAAGTGAAAAATGAAGAGATTTTTTTTTCATAATAATAATAATAAAAATAATAATAATCATTAAATGTGTAATTACCTTTTTTTTTTTTTAAATAGCAGAGTTTTTACAAGTGGCATTTTTATGGAAACCGCATGTCGGTCGGCTAAATAATACACTCTGTTAAGCAAAGACTGAAAGGGATCTTAAAAAAGAGCTACAATAAAAAACAGGATGACAGCTGGACAGCATAAGCCCAAAACACAGAATCTCAGCACTAAACTTCATTTTGCAGTCTGCATCTGGTTTATTTTATGTCTACGGTTATGCAACAGACCCTTTTGAAAACTAAAATCTGATGGCAAAAGTTCGAAGTTAATAGCACACATCGGCATGAAAACAACACCACACACTTACATAACATGTAACAGCATCATTTCAGCATGATCGTTTAATTATGGGTTTGGATGTATATAAACAGCTGGATCCACCCCTCCCTTAAGCGAGTTTCTGTCCTACACCTCCTCATTACAATAAGAAAAGAACAAGCTGGCAAGATTCACTGTACATACTGTACTAATAATGTGGCAAAGTGCCCAGACTGGATCTCTGCCAGGCTTGAAATGTAACAGTTGAGACACATATGGGACTGGAGAGGGAAGTGGGAAGACGGGGATAACCAAACACTGCTTCACTAATAGAAGTGCAATGCTCCATCTGTTACATCAGGTTATGCATGCAGTACATGGTGGACAAACACGGGGCAACAGGGGGCTGACACTTGTTGCACCACACCGATCACGTATCACTTGTGCAATGGCACTGTACTCTATGTTTTCTTCCTTATCAGGACTACATTTGTGCATGTTCATGTTATTTACAGGAGTGTTTACCTGAATGAGACAGCATGTGCATCCTCAATCGTAAACTGTCCAGGAACTGCTTTCCACAGAACTCACAGCCAAAGGTCTTCACTCCGCCATGCAACTTCCTGTGGATTAAACATTAATAGATTGAACCAGTGTAGCTTTACACAGTAACTACACACTTTGAGATTGAGAAGGTCAGATCTGGCCATTTTCTTGACCCTGATGTCGGTTTTACAGGCAATTTGTGCTTTCCAGTGTGAAAATGGCATCAGTGATTTCTCTCAACGAGTTGATAAATTATAGATAAAATATATAGTCAAGTACATTCATATTTACTCATATTGATAAAATATATTTGCTTAAAATGTCATTTCTGCACCACCAGCCTCACCAAACGGAATAGAGAATATAATGATTGTTTTCAAACAGATTTCTGACCCTCCCCTAATCTGCCATTGGTTAAACAAACAAACAGCCACACCCCTAAACTCACACTATTAGTTCAAAATGTTATGTCGGGTTGTTCAGAATGCTCAAAAAGATTAAACTTTGATAACTGCCATAATCTTGTAAACGACCAAACCATATTTTATATCAAACCATATTTTATATAAAAAATAAACACTGATCAAGTTGTTTGATATCCTTTCACGTATTAAATCTATTTATCAGCAATGAGAGTGTATTGTGCGTGTTATTTTCTGACAGACATCAGTGTTGTGATGTTCAGTGTTGGAGATCTGCATTCGCCGTGTACACCAGCTTGAATAAATCAAATTCTCCAAAACACCTCCTTGCACATTCCATGAAAGAAAGCAAGCATTCCGTTAAAAGAACTATTCCTTTACAGTTAAAAAAAAAGCAGTTTTATTTAGGAATGCAGTTTCATAAAGCCATGCTTGATATTCTAAACACGCCTACGTCTGTGGCTCATAGTTAATTTTGATGATTCTCTCGACAGGGTGCTGTGAAAGGTTTTAGGTATAGGGCACATACTTCAAAGACTCCAGGCACTCGAAATATTCATCAAGCAGGTCTGAATCAATTAAGCCTAATACAGGAAAAGCTGTTAATGAACTGAATAGCATATGCCATCATCATCTGAGGCTTAAAATAAACCTAGACCTGGATTCGAGAAATGCAATGAGCTTGTCTACAAAACCGTAGCGGAACTAGCTTCAGCAGAGCTATGAAATATTTACCGTCCAGACGTACTGACCCGGTGGCTTGAGAGAAAACATTTATGGTGTAGTTTTATCAAAAATTAAACATGCCCCAGAGAAAAGGTACACAAAGAACCTGAACAAATATATACACTCCATTCCAATGAAGTAGCTACAGCCACGAGCGAACCGCAAGGCCCAAAACCACCCGTCAAAGTCAAACATAGGGATTGTCCTCTTAATCTGTCCTCTCGTTCTAAATATTTGTTTTAATTAAAACGTATTAAATGCTCCTGAAATACCCTGGCTGTTCGGTATGTTTAACTGAGTCATGCTGTACATATCAACGACTTGTCCCCCGCCCACTCCTGTTCCCTTCTCTCGCCCGAGTCCTTTCATGTGAATTCCAGCCACACACAGACACAGACGCACCGGCGGCGCGTGCGCTGCATCAACGAGCAGTCGAGCGAACCCGCTGCAGACGTAACCTTTATTCCTGCTATAGAGCCCTTAATTATCACCACTCCGCAACCGGGGCGCTGCCAGACATGCACGGGCTTATTATGAAAAGGGGCATATTATTTCACCTTGAAAAAAAGCTATAAACTCGCTACCACTGTCGTGGTAAAATATTAATACCAGGACATTCTGTTGAAGATAATTCAGAGTAATGGAAGCGAATTAGCTTTCTATTCCAATTCAAAGAGTCAACACCCATCATTTTATTTGACCGAGGATGTCTGCTGAGGTCATGTGCCATTCGGTTGAGGGTGCAGACAGAATGCATGTTAGCTGCATTTCACAATCTGTAGCATCTGCTGCGTCGTCCCCCTTTCCAGCCACAACACAGGGTCTGAAATAGACCGCCTGACAGAGCCCAGCCTCCCATAAGCAATATCCACTCAACCGCAGTGGACACGTTGAGCACCGCTGTCGGCAGCCAACAGACATTATCTACAGATTTGTGTGTTTGCTGGAAAATAATACTAGTGTTGTCTTACTGAATGCAGCCTCGTGGCTTGAAAATGGCATATTATTGTGCAGCTAAGCTTTGAAAACATTGTAAAGTAATGACTTGGCATAAACCAAGCTTTTTGGCAGTACCACATTAATGCAGATGTTTGATGGTTGACTGGCAGATTATTGAGGTTAACTAATGTGTTTAACTAAATCTATTCCCTTTGTTCAGCTTTATAACGCAGCTTTTAAAGATAATTATTAAAAGATGCAACTTTTGTAAAGGGTTTTAGCAAAGCCACTAGAGGGTAAGCCTGCAACCATTAGCCAAAAAAGCGTTATGGCTAATGCTAACGACAAGGAGACCAGAAGGTGTTTTTTTTTTTTTTTAATCGGTGTCAATGGAGGAGAGGCTTCCATTATACATTCTCTTATAGTAAGTAATATGGACCCTCTCATCTCCCAATAGTAAAACAATCTCTGTTTTTGGTATGTTAGCAGTATGATTTGCCTCATCCAATTTAAGCAATTTAAAGCATTGACTCTAAAGACATCCAAACACCTCTTTTGTAATGAATTGTTAAATGCACATCCCAAAATGCACATCTTTATCCGTTTTTAAGGTCTCACTGTTTTTCAAAGTCTCACCCTATTAGCACCACATTATTAATTTCAAGTCTTTTTCATTTACAGCTTATGTTTTAAAAAAAAAAAAATGAGTCTTGATGCATTTCACCAAGCAGTTGTTTTAATGTGTGCTGTATGAAGGTGTTTTGGAAAAAGTGTCTGATTTGGTCTGGTGGATTTCCTTAAAGGGACAGTTCATCCAAAATTCTGTCATCATTTACTTTGTTACACTTGTACAACTTTCTTTCTTCCGTGGAAAATGTGTTTACTTTTTCAAAGTCAGCCATGTATGTTTTAGAGAAGATAATAAAATAATAAAATACATTCAAATTTTTGCCTGAACTACTGTATCTATTTAAGAGAGATTAGCACACTAGTCAACCCACCAACAACTGTACTCAGGTTTGCACATCCCTACTACAAGTTGCTATATTATGTGATTGCTTCTGATATTATACAATTGGAAATTTACCTTTCATCTTAAAAAAGTTAATTGTGAGTAGATAATATTAATTGATGTATCATCATACCTCTCTAGCAATTTGATTGCTCTGTAACAAGAGCACCTTTCAGAAACCTCCCTTTAATCTCATTCCCTCTGTCCACTTGAATGACATGAAAGATTAAACAACACTGATCTGAGACATGGAGAAATACCTGGTAAATGGAACAATGAGAGGAAAATCAATAGTGCTCGTCTCGATCCCAGTCAAAACAACTGTCATTGTCAAAGCAAATCCAAATAGACAGAGACATAAAACATCATGACAACTCACTACATTATTTAAATAGTCTAGTTTGAGCTCCAGAATCTGACACTGATATGCGGATGCGGACATTAACAAAAGAATATTAAATAATCCTAACGTCAGATCAACGTTAAAACAACATTAAACATGGAAATCGAACCTCTGAAAACACGACGTGTTAAAACTTAATCTTACGGTCGATTTAAGTACACCTGCCCTGAATGAAACTGTTCAGACAAGGTTAGAGGACAGAAACAATCTGTAAAGATGACGGCCCATTTGTCTCTACAGGCCTGTGTTATACATTCCTATTAAAATGCAGGCATTAAAATGTCGACTTTTTCAAAGGAGACAAATTGTCGAGTTGTCTGTCTGAGGCAGGGTAAGCGCTTGTGTTTCTGGAGTGGGCCACTGGAAGTGGCTTTGATTAATGGCAGGCCAGAGCTGAGCTGCTAGAGTACCTTTCCCACTGAGAGAGCAATTCAGGGGCTGATGTGTGCAATCGGATACTAGAGAACTGCCAAATTACCAATGAGGCGGCTTTAAAGGAAGTCTTCCCCAAAGCGGTGTGAAGAAAAGCTTATGAAGCATGAATGAGAAAACAGAAACACTTCACAAAAACCCACAAACAAATGTCAATTTTTTAAAAAAATACACCAACTGGAACCGTGACTCAAATAATCATATTTATATACAATGGTACTTAGAAGGAAATCAAAGGGTATACAGTACATGCTACAAGTATGGAAATATGCAGGGGCTCATTAACGTACAGTCATCAGCAGGCTGAAACCCAGGGGTCTACACTGGAAAGGGGGCCCACTGGTCGCAGGGAAATTATATCTTTTCAAATAATTAATTGTATATTGGTGTCTGCTGCAGTGACAACAGCATTCTGTAAACAAACTCAAACACTAATTTTCAGCGACACCCTGGTTGTAGTACAGTATTTAGTAAATGGTTCCATTCAGGTTTCCCCCAAAAAGTTTGCATAGTTGGTATGTTCCACGTGTTCCACCGAATTACTGTACGCGGATTGCACAATGCATGCATTAGTAAAGAAGCCCAGGACAACAGTGTCTTTATGTTAGAGTTGGGTCCGAGTCCACCTTTGTCGAGTACGAGTCAAGACCAAGTCCACAAACATCAAGTCCAAGTCCGAGTCCGAGTCCAAAAGGGGCCGAGTTGGACTCAAGTCCGAGTTCTTAAAGGCCGAGTCCGAGTCGAGTCCGCCCGAGTCCAGAAAGTAATTAAATTAAAAAAGATTATAAATTGGTATTGTAAATGTTTACATTCTATTAATATTTTAACCTTTCAACCCATTAAACCAATGGCAATATAAAAATGTAATAAAAAAAATACCACTGTTACATCTAGTCATTGCCATTGAACATTTTTATTTTATGTCAACAGAACTAGTTTCCTATCAAAAAAGGTTTCAAAGGTTTTATTGTATTACAAGTGCATGAAAATACAAATGAACCTGTTTTATTATTGTATCACACTATATTGTCCTCCAGTTATATTTATATTTATTATAAATATAATATATTTATTTGTGAACCCTCCATCCTAGAACACCTCACTCAATCCTATTCCATTATCATGTATAGCAAAATTGTTTATACACTTATTTATTTGCCAATTTGTAAATCTTATTAATTTATTTATTTTTTTGTCTGTGTTGTTGTTGTCTCTGTGTACTGGAAGCTTATGTCACTAAAACAAATTCCTTGTATGCGTAAGCATACTTGCCAATAAAGCTCTTTCTGACTCTGATTCTGAGTTAAAGCTGACATTTCAATTATTTAATGCCTCTCCCTCACATTTGACAGAGGTAAAGTGCAGCCAATGAGGAGATCCTTAATGATGGCATTATGAATTTCCTGTTGTCTTGGGAGAACTTGCATCATAAAGTAGCACTGCTTGTTTGGCCAATTCTAGTCTTGCAAATCCTGCAATGCTGAGCTGTGCAGCATCTGTTGGTTGCTGCTGCTGTCTTTGGTACTCGGTTGCATCGGTTTTCGGATCATCAGTACACACTGAACCGAAAACCGTTTCTTTCCGACGCGTCCGATTTGAGAACCGACGAACTGATGATACTGCGCAAGCGTGTAATTTTTCAAGTATTTTGTTAAACATCAGAAAGTGTGCTAAAATAACTTATATATATATATATATATATTTATTTATTTATTTATTTATTTATTTTTTAAGATGCATGTTTCTAATCTGTATATTGTAGATTATGTATGGGCCAAAGGGATTTTCTGGGAAGTTGGACAACAATTAAGACTCTAAAGACTCCATGTTTAATAGGAATAAGGGATGATTTATGAAATATCTGTACTGTATTTGTAGTTAATGATGACACATTCACAAATTGAGTTTGTAGTAAACAGAACATGAACACGAGTAGAGCAGCTGATGATACTGAACTGCAGCACGTGCCGGTTTTAGCGATTCTCCTTTTCGAGTCAAGAATTGGTTGCATAGGTTTTCGGACCATCAGTAAACTGAAACGAAAACGTTTTTTTCGGAGGCGTCCGATTCGAGAACCGAGGAGCTGATGATACTGCGCATGCGTGATTCAGCGTGAAGCCGACTGACTCACTGCGCGTCTGAACCTAACTGATTCTTTTGGTGTTTGATTCTGAACTGATCCTGTGCTAATGTTATGAGTGCGGGTAATCCGAGGGCTTGAATGAAGGGCAATCTGACGAAACGTAAATTCATTTAATAATAAATACATCGCAATGGATTATTTATGGTTTCTGCGCTGATGACACCTAATTTACTTTATATCTTCAAGACTTAAATCCTCGTATGCACATTATTGCAGTTACTGTATTTGGGTGTGTTGTTGCAAAAAATAATTGTAAACTTTTCATGATTATGAGGTTTTTAACTGACTGAAATTATGATTAGTGACTTTATATATTTGAATGTTTGATCGACATCGCCAATGCCAGTCATTACGTCGAGCGTAAAAGAACCAGTGAACCGTTTTTTTTTTCAACCGGTTTATTGAATCAAACCGTCCGAAAGAACCGGTTCGCGGAAAAGAATCGAACTTCCCATCACTAATCCACATTGCTATCCAGTGAGTGGTGCGTGTGTTTCATCTACAAGCGTGAGATGATATGCTACTGCTGCCTGCCGGTGTGGTGCAGTAAAATGACATAAGGGGAGACATTCATTAATTTATCATCTCAATTTTATGCTGGTTTTATTGTTACACACGCGGACTCGACTGTACTCGGAATATTTTCCGAGTCCAAAATCTTCAAGTCCGTGTCAAGTCCGAGTACAAATTCACCCGAGTGTGTGACAAGTCCGAGTTCATTCAAAATTGGACTCGAGTCCGAGTCCAAGTTCGAGTACCCCAACTCTACTTTATGTTAACATGCAGACTAACAAGAAACACAACACTGCTGTGTGAAAGGAACTGGACCGGACAACCTTCTGTAATGTCATACATAGCAAGTTCATAACCAGCGTGGATGTCATTTGTGTGTCAGCTGAAGGTTTTAGATTCAGTCACTGAGTTCCATCAAAGGAGCTGCTTCAAAATCTCAATTTCAAATCTGGGGATGGAAAAGTAGGAATCATCCTACTGCTTAAAGGGATAGTTCACTCAAAAATGAACATTTTATGTTTATCTGCATCCAAGATGTAGGTGTCTTTGTTTCTTCGGTCGAACACAAACAAAGATTTTTAACTTAAACAGTTGCAGTCTGTCAGTCTTATAATGGAAGTTGATGGGAATTATTGCTTTAAAGTAAAAAAAGTTAATAAAAAATACACAAACAAAACCAATGTAAACCCTGTGGCAAGTGATGATACATTGATGTGTAAAGACATGAAACGATCGGTCTGTGCAAGAAACGGAACAATATTTATAACCATTTTTTACTCAAACAGCCAGTGAGTGATGCTTCTTCTTCTTCTTCTTCTTCTTCTTCTTCTTGCTTTACGGCAGATCTGCCATATATGGGTTTAATTTATTTCTGTTTGTGTATGTTTTTTGACTCTCAAAGACATGATTCCCATTCATTTTCATTATATGACTGACCGACTGCAAAGGTTTGAGTTAAAAATCTCAGTATGTTTTCTACTGAAGAAATAAAGTTACCTACATCTTGGATACCCTGGGGTGAACTATCCCTTCAAATGTGAACATCAAAAATCAGATGGCCTTGATATAATTAATTAAAATCGAGCCCGGCATGTTTTAATTTATGGTGTTCAATTATAACTGTCAACTCACATTTCAGCCAGGATAGCTTTGATGGCATTTTCTTTTCATATTACCTCTGTATAATGCCTGTAAAAAGGTGTTTACTTTATTTAACAGCATTTTGCTGTTCCACAAATGCCTCCTTCTGGCAAATTGTGAATTTGCATATTTACTTATATTCACATTTTACGCAGAACAGTATTGTGAATGTTAGCTGATATATCAACAACAAGAAAAAAAATATGAAATTTGACATAATCAATTTTTATAAATAATTGTCAGGAATCTTAGAATAAAAAAAGTCTCTAAGGTATGGGGGCCTACCATAATGGTGTAGCCCAGGAGCCCGGAGTTATCTTAAGGCACAAGTAGGTAATAGTAATGAACTTTCTGATTGAAAATAATTAAATTTATAAATTGTATGAAGAAAATGCCAGTCTAAAGTCCAATCACCAAAGCAGCAGCTCACATGATTTAAGGTATCATTGAAGGAACAGTTCACCCAAAAATGAAAATATGAAGGAAATACAATCACCTTCAGGCCATCCAAGATGTAGATTGTTTTATATTGGAACAGATTTTGGAGAAATTTAGCATTACATCACTTGCTCACAAATGGATCCTCCACAGTGAATGAGTGCCGTTAGAATAATTGATAAAAACATCACAATAATCTAAGACATTCACACAACTCCATCAATAAACATCTTGTGAAATGAAAATGAAAAGAAATCCATTATTAAGGCATTTTAACATCTACTTTTTAACAACTCATGAGTCATGTGGATTATTGTGATGTTTTTATTAGCTGTTTGGACTCTCATTCTGATGGCACCCATTCACTGTAGAGGAACCATTAGTGAGCAAGAGATGTAATGCTAAAAAAAATGTCCATATTTGTTCAGTTCTGAACAAACAGACTGTTTCCCTGAGGCTCTATTCAAAGATTGCTTCTGGTAATTTCACAGTTCTGTCTAGAAAGCTGTTGTGCAGGTTGGAAAAGCTGCCAAATGTTGTAACAACAGTGTGATGGTTGGCCATGGATGATTTACTATAATTTTGTACTGAAAATGTAGATACATAGTGGGGCACCATAAATCATGGCCCTCTCAACAAATATGATTATTCTGTTAAACTCAGTGTCCAGGTAAGGTTATGTGCCTCAATCAATGTCAGTGTGACACAACACAAACAAGTACCATGGCAGGCCTACAGTAAACAGTCATATTTGTTACGCAATGCAGATTTGGCTCAGTGGCCTTGATAGTAAACTGAATCTTTAAACTTTAAGCTTATCTTGATATTTTTCTAAACTTTACACATCAAACAGTACATTTTAGAGTTTCACTCAGTACAATAGATTATCTACCATTTGATACCACTATAATTGGGTAAATCATCTATCTATCTATCTATCTATCTATCTATCTATCTATCTATCTATCTATCTATCTATCATTTATAGATAAATAAACATATACATAGAATAATAATTATTTACAAAAATATATACTACTTAAAATCTAAACTTACTTATATATTTACTATTTATTTTAAAAGACTATATAAAATCCAAATTGTTACCATTGACAAAAATAAAATAAAAACTATTACAACACTTAACTGTTTTAGTTTTGGAGTTGTTACATTAAATGATTATCATTAATTTCTGACATCTTTATAAGCCTGCGAATAATTCAAAGCCCAAATTTAGTCCAAATTTTGTGTATTCCTTCAAGCTTAACCACACTATGATCAGCATGTATAGCTACCTTTCTAGGGGAAGGTCTGGATGTAAACTTTGACTCTTTCTCTCAGTGAGCCAACCACAGCACAAGAGTCACATTACTGGATGGAATTAGCTTGAAATGCAGACTACTGGTAATCATCCAAAGATTAAACTAACCTTTTACTTTGATCAGGAGTCTGGGTAACAAGTGAACAGACAGCAAAACATGTGGCCGAGCCAGAGAGATCAAAGATTTGAAACGCATTGTTTGTATTTTGCCATATTACGCTAGAGTTTAGGAACTGTGACTAAAGTCAAAAATCTCAAGAATCGCCAATCAATAAGTCACCCAACCCCCAAAGCTACGGCCAGAGCTGCCAAAACATGCACACACACACTCAAATGCACAAAAGAGGGTTTGAACACAAGAACAATGTGAGAAAGGGAAGAAAAAACACCCTCAGGGCGTCAAAGGTCAGAAGTTTGACCCGACCCTAAAGAGTTGACCTGTATAGCCGTGATAAGGGCTGAAAGAGTCCTGTCTTTGCCTGATAGCAGGCTTTGGGGTGAAAAGATACTAGAGGGCTTAAAGTCTTGACCAACTGGATTCCAGAGGTCTGTGGAGATGACAGAGGTTTAAAGATCACTGGGTGGCCGTAGTCTTGTGGGACAGGAAGGGCTTGAAGAGCTAATGAAGCTTGACCAGGGCAATGCTCTCTGAAAACATATCTTCTCCAGAGGCTGGGTTATCCATTAATGGGCTCAATGTTTTTTCTTTGACCCTTTGCACACAGTGGATCATTATAAATGTCACGCTAATCTTTCAGTGAATTCATGATCTATCACTAGAGCTATCTTTGAAAGTCTTGTTCATTTAATACGTGCATTTCCAGAAATTTCAGCAAAAAACATTTATATATATATATATAAACATGTTTTGCTTCTCAATTAAATGTATTATATAAACCAAAATACATGTTTAAATCTAAATCTAAGAAATCCAAAATGCTGTATTTACTTAATCTAACTTTGTAAAAAAACTTAATTGTTTTTTGGAAAGCCACTATAATACTATTACTGGAAAACTAAAATATTGAATAAAATAAAATAAAAAAAATGGTTCAAATAGTAGTTTAGCATAGAAAATGTGTTTATTACTCAATTTACACAAACTGGTTTTATTCAAGTATACAACATTACATTTACATAAAATGTAATGACAATGACTGGCTGGACCTATTAGGTAACTCCAACAAACTCATTGTTAAGGGTCAGATCAGATAAAAATAACTTTTCACTTCTTATTGTTTGTTATTATTAGAATCTCAGATCTCAACATAGATGACAAAAACTGCACAGATGACGTTATCTGCAATAATCCCAAACAGGTCTTCCAAACTTCCTGTTCAGAAGGGCATATACAGTGTCCTCCCAGGAGACTACTGGTATGTAGTTAGGGCTGCTGTTGCAGTTAACCAGTGGATAAAGGGAGAAGCTGAGTAAACAAAAGATCTCCTGAAGCAACAGTTGAGTAGACAATAGATGAGTTCTGAAGCCCGGTGTGTGAAAGACACTCATTATCTCTGGGCTTCAATCTCTTTGCTATTGAAGTGCTTTATGTATACGCTATCATTCAAAAGTTTGGGCTTGGAAGTTTTTGAAAGGGCTTTCATAATACTCACCAAGGATCATTAAATTGCTCACTCATTTTATTTGATCAAATACAGTAAAAATTGTGAATTTTTCTACAATTTAAAATAACAACTTTCTATGTATGTATATAGAAAGTTGTTATTTTAAATTGTAGAAAAATTCACAATTTAAATTCAATTTACAATGAAAATTCAGCTTTGCTATCACAGGATTAATTATATATATATATATATATATATATATATATATATATATATATATATATATATATATATATATATATATATATATATATATATATATATATATATATATATATATATATATATATATATATATATATATATATATATATATATATATATATAATTAATCCTGTGATAGCAAAGCTGAATTTTCAGCATCATTTCTCCAGTCTTCAGTGTCACATGATGATTTTTATCAGTGCTGAAAACAAAACAGTTCTGCTTAATATTTCTGTGGAAACTGTGATGCATCTTTTTTTTTTTCAGGATCTTTGTCAGGCTAGACATCATGTTTAATACAGTATAATAAAACAAGGCTGTGAGGGATAGACTTACAGTCTGTAAAATGGCACATGCTGTATAAAGCTCCTAGATCACAACTGTTTTATGAGGGTTCTGTCTACTGTAGGTAAGCTGAACAATCGCTATGTTGTGAAGCAACAGCACGGTCCACTGAACACATTGTACTTCTGTCCCTCACAGCCTCCTTTTCATTCCTGTCAGAAATTAAATAATGGTACTAGCCTGACTAAGGTCAATAGAAATCTTTTGCAACATTACAAATGCTTTTACTCTCACTTTTTTATATATATTACCCCATAAATTTGTATGGTATGGTTTGCACAAAATATTAAGCAGCACAGCTGTCTTCTACATCAGTAATAAGAAATCAGCATATTAGAATGATTTCTGAAGATCTCTGTGTGACACTGAGTTATGATCTTAAAAATTCAGCTTTGCCATCCAGTGAAGTATTAGCTCTATTTCCTCTGTCTTTCTTGACCTCTCTGTCTCTCAATCTCTCTCTGTTTGCTCTATAACAAAAGATCTAATTAGAGCCGTGAGCAGCGGGCCAATGCCAGAGTGCTCTAGGATCTCCCACTTCCAGGGTTTCCTAAGCAGTGGCGCTGATCTGCGTCCCCAGAGCCCCTGCACGCATCAGTCGTCTCCCTGCCGCCAGCGGTGGATTGTGAGTACACATCAGCGGCAGATTAAATCCACTCAGTGGAAAGCAGGACATTCCTCTGCTCAACCATGGGGCAAAAATGACATGCATGACAGGAACGAGACCGGACCGAGTCCAAAGGAGAGTGTGTTTGTTGCATGACTGTTGTGACGTCCAACGCTATTGCATTTATTTCACACAGATGCTTGTGCTTAAAGTCATTCAGGAGGACTGGGAATGCTTTGGCGTGTGCATTTAGGTTAAGATTCATGACTTTGAGGGCCTCTCGCCATTGGGGCAAAAGTTTAACCGTTATTGGTATTGGGTCACCTCACCATGACCACAATGACCCCATGGGGCCCCAGGGCTTTCATAACGTACTGTGTGCGAGTCAGAAGTCAGCAGATCTTAACATCTGTCACTGTTCACAAACCAGTAAAGGGCAAGCTGAGTTTATGAACAAATATACTTGTCCCAAGTGACTGGCTAACCTACTGACCTACTGTCTGAATGTGAACATTTTAATAGTAAAGTACTTTTTTTTTTTAAATGTTACTGTAAGAAATAATAATAAAAGACTATTTTACTACTATTCACTATTTTGTTTATGTAAAGTGTTCAGTGAAAAAGATGTGTATCAAAATCATTGTAAACAAATACAATTTTTAACAGTTTACCCATTCATTGATGTATCTGAACTGAAAAGAAGCACCATGTATTTTAGCGCCACACTGGAATGGAGAACATCTGATAGGATGTGTTCGTCAGGCCTCAGACAGGAAACCTGGGTCGGTGTCACTGGGTTCAGCATTTGTGGGAATGAATGAAAGAGAATCAGGTGTGCCGCAATACACACAACGTGTGGCCACTTTATCTGCGTCTGACAGAAGGCTAAAGTCACTATCAGACCATCTTCACCACAGAGACTAAGGAGAGCGGTGCAGGGTTATCTTCCACGCTGATAAATACAGATAAAGCTCAACCTACTGTTTGAGAGACCAAGTTTAAACTGCATGGCCATCAGTCAAACCCAAACCAATAAACTGAAATAACGATGGCCTTTGTTTAGCGGGGGAAAAAAAATGGATTTCACATGTCAACTACAGCAATAAATATTTAATTCTGACATATGGCATGACACCAGTCGGGTGTCCACCAAGTGAAAGTGAGAGGACATTCTGTGCAAGAATAAAAATGCAAAGCTGCTGCTGGCCGATCATTTTGACAGTGTCAAGCCAGAGGTTATGGAGGGAAGGTCAGGGTCAAGCTGCACTAAGCTGCTCTTCTTTTCTGCACAGGAAGACCTTGCCCTTCCATAAACCAAATAAAGGCTTGGTGTACAGAGCTGGCAGATGTTTCTAACCTGCTCGGCAATGCTCTCATCAAGCCTGAGGAAGTACATCAAAGAGAAAGGTCACCCAAACAGGAAAATTCGGTCATAATTTATTCACCCTCATTTTATTTTACAGTAAACCCATATGACTTTCTTTTGAAGAACACAAAAGCAGTATTTGAATTACTACATTAATTCATTGCTCACACAGAATGCATTTTTGCCTCCCATTGCACTAGGTTTCTATTCTTTTATGTAAACCTGTACTAAGCGGACATCTTTTACTGCTACCATTGCATTGTTGGCAATGTTTTGCATTTGACATGGCATTTTACAATTCACAGCAGTCAAGTTAGTTTTTATTATTATTATTATTATTTAAAAAGTGCATTTTGTCCCCATTTGACCGCTTGCATCTCAAGTTTTTCAACTCAAAAACATCCTTGCTACATCTTTCACAGTTGTGCTCGATTCTCACACCTTTTCAGTGTCTTGGGCATAACACACATTCTAATGCTTAAGTCAAACTAAGCTAAAAAAAAAATTAATTGTGTCTTGAATATCTTCTTTTTTTATTCCGTTGCTCATGTTCGACATGACCCCTAAGACGACTGCTGTACTATATTTAAAGTCTTTTAAGGACAAGTCTAAAATATTGATGAATTACACATATTTATCAATGATGCCAAATATCACTGGTTCCTAAGTACTTTGTGATTAATTGTGATGCACAATATTTGATTATGTGCATTTTCAATAGTGGTATGGATCACTTTTATTTAGCTTTCCACCATTTCCTTTGGCCATCATTCAATTTGAATATAAGGAAAAGAGCAGCATGCACATTCTTGTAAATTCCTCTTTTCGTGGTCCACAGAACAAAAGTTATATAGGTGAATAAATGCTGGGTTGTATTATTAATATAAATATATAAACCATCAGGAAATCCCCAAATAATTTCACTCACCTGTGTTGTTCCGCAGCTTCATTATCAGGCAGCTCCATATCACACACCTCACATCTTTCTTTCTGGGTTTGGACCTCATGCTTTACATTCGCTGTGAAGTGCCCAAGCTTGCTTAAGAACTCCCTCTGAATCAAGCTCTGATGGAAGAGCCCCCCGTAGGCACTGAAGTCCATCGACATGGCCAGGGAGGACGGCACATGTAGCGATGAGGCCATGGACACAGGCAAGGGCAGCATGCTTTCACTCTTATGATTGGACGGGATAGAGCACAGCGAAGCGAAATGTCTATCAGCCAGACTGGCCATATTGACTAGACCCACTTGGCTGTTGTCTCCTTGCGAATCAGCAGAACTATCGGCGGAGTGGAGCTCGCGGGCGCTGGTGATGACGCTACCTCTGGTCGGGGTTCCAGGAGTGTCCCGGAGCTGCCTGGAATCACCTCCAACCTCCCCGTTCCTGGGGAAGCCACCATCATGTTGGTAGTCCTCATCTACCTGCATCATCTCAGTCTTGATTTTATCTAGCAAAGGAGAAGAGTTACCAAGGTTGTTTGAGAAACTCTGGGCCATGTTTGCTTGGTGGAAAGACTGCCCCATGCTCATAAGGCCCTCTACGGCTGCTTTAGTTGGACTGACGGTTGAAAGACCCAGTTGGGTGGACTCTGAAGATCTCTTATCAACCATGCCGACCAGCGCCAAGCGATGGCCAGCGTCCTGTATGGAATGCTTTTTAGAGACTAATGTGCTCTTAAGGTACTTGATCCTGCGGTCATCTGCATCCTCTGCGCCGTTCTCGTTCATGTTCACGTCCGTGTCGTTCTCTTCGGACGCCTGGATGGTTTCCAAGATCTTCAGACATTGCTCCTCCAAGTATTCTATCTCTAAAATCTCTGCGGCGTACAGCAGGTCGTCCAGGTCCTCCAGCTTGGCTTGGAGCGTGGCGGTGTAGGCGTACTCCAGAATCTGCTGGAAGGTCTTTGGTGAGAGGAAGTCCAGAGTGTAATGTTGGCTGTTGCGGTGGAACAGGATCTCAAACATCTTACTAGCACATGCAAGCACGGTTCTGTGGGCATGAAACTCCTGGCTGTCGACCATGATGACCACATCACACAATGTCCCAGAGAGGCGCATCTGGTTGGCCTTCTGCAGGAGCGACGTGGGGTGGCCGGGGTTCTGGAGGTGGATCGCACCCATTTTTGTCAAATCCATTACATTGACGTCTACCGAACCATCTCACGGATTTGCTTCTTTCCTTGAGTGCTCCTGTAAATGTCATTCAGTCATGTCACAAAAACAAGAATGAATATAAAATACACTCCGTCAAATGTGCAATGCTCTGTTCATTCATCTCTGCTACACAGGTTATGTTAATCATCACTCAAACAGGTTAACACAATGCTTTGAGGAAAAAGTTGAAGGGGTGTTGTTGTTGAATCTGTACAGAGGCAAAAGCCAATCGTCACAACATGTACTTAATGTTATGCAATTGCAGCGATAGTGGTGGAAAGCTGCCAGGTGAAACTGAACCGACGGCATTCGGCACACGCTTAAGAGGAACTTGCTTTTCTGATATTGTTCCTCGGGCAAGAACCATAATTTGCTTTAATTGTACCTTTAATTTTTTATTAACACTCTGGAACATTCCTACAGAAGAGAAAAATAAAAACTCACCCCAGGAGTGACATTTTAATCTGTTGTGACACGTACAGCTGCACTATAAAAAATTATAAGACTAATTGTCTAAAAACTGTTATGCATTATTTACAGATCAACTATTACCAACACAGATTTTTATGCTTAACTGTTCAATAACAAATCTTTTTTTTTTTTTTATAATGACAACTAATAACAATAGTTTAACTAGTATTATAAGCATTTTGTAAAATCTTGGTGAAGCACAAATGGTTTTGTAAAAACCATGAAATCATTTATTATTTGTATTTATTTATTTTTTACCTGTTATTATTAATAGATACTGATAAATCCATAGTCACTATTTTTTTACTTTGGACATTTAATTCTAGCCTTGATGGATAACTGATCAAGTAGAACAGTGCGAATATGGGTAAAACAATGTCTGTCAAGCAGATTATGGGTCTGTCTGTAATATTAACATTTATTAATATTTACTACTATTGTTGTTGTTGTTGTATTATTTTGACAGAACAGACCTTAAATAAAGTGAAAATATATAAACATCTAATAAAAAGTATCAATTCTTAAAAGAAAACCTGCATTCTGATTTTATGTCAATCCTCAAGATTATATTTTGTTTGTTTATTTATTTATTTTGCGCATGAGGGAATTGCATTTCAGACAAGAGGCATCAGATTTGGTCAAAAAGCCTCCGTTTGTACTAAACACTTAATTGAAGCAAAAAAAAATAAAAAAAAAATAAAGGAAAAAAATAGGTACAGATGCACCTTGTCCTTCATGACAAACCTGAAAAGGTTGAACACTTATAACCTTTCAGCCTTCAAACAATACAAATAAACCGAGACCGTGAGTTTATTGGAACCACTTATCCATCTATCGACCTTTCCTTATTAAATGTACGATAATATTACGCTTGCTAAATATGACAGAATAAGCAAACAGATCTGAGACAGCGAAGACGGTCATGTTTCTTCCGTGCAACAGTCTGTATTCGCTGCCAAGCGCAAACGCACCTGATTGACAAGTTGTTTTAAGCAACATTCACAGCAGTTAGTTTATACATATAACCATTTTCATAACATTTTAAGTCTACGTGTCCCGAAAGCATAAACGAGCATGTAGGATCTGTTAACACTTAGGCGTGTGCTGTAGCCTATATTTAAATACAAGAAACAAGTTGCATCCTCAAAGCAAAATTAACTCATTCTCGCAGCACTTTCACCAACTAATAAGCATTTATCTTGCCAGTGTCAGCATCTGGAAGAGCAACTAACGTTTAACCGGTGAAGTTATTTTCACTTACCTGCAATTGGCGCGTAAATTGAACACTTGTTATTAAGGCATCAACATACTGAGGTTCACAGGAGCCGCTTCACGCGCACTACACTCGCCGTGCGAATTCCAATCATCATCATCACCGTGACGTCAAAGCAATGGCTCGCTGTTTTCACTGAGGCGAGCCAAGACGCCGCGCGCATGAACCCTATGATTATTATTAGTGCTTTTAGGATGGAGCTGGTGAGGTAAACAGTACTGTGGTGTTCTATTACTAGAATTAAACCAAAACTCCCAATAGTCATTTACATATGACTGAAAATTCAAGTATTAAGACCAACTTACAGAGAAAAATATAGCCCGGCATGCAGCCTACTTACACTCTCCTCAGAGGATATTTAACTTTAAAGACCATGACTGCATTAAAAGAGCTTAGCTTGTCCATGAATGAAGGGGGGGGGGGGGGGGGGGGGGGTTAAAATACAATAACAGCGAAGGATAACCCTGAGAACATCAGAGAGCCACTGTGTTTTCTTGTCTACTTAATACTGCCACTCATCATTACAGTGTGTTGTTTTCAGATTTTGTAGAAACAGTCGAATCACAAATACGAATGACGGATGAAATTGTTTCATTGCATTTTAATGCAGTAGCTATGGGTCAAGGACAATAATTTTCGAGAAGATAAAAAGTTGTTCTAAGTGCAGTCTAACATTTATGTTCATGTTTTATTCATACCTTTTTGAAAATATTAATGTCAAAAAAGGATTTGATGACAAAAAGTTATGTAACTTTAAATATATAATTAACCCACCAACCCTGAAATTCTTTTATTTTAACCTTCTTCTTCTGTTGAGGACAAAAGATATTTTGAATGTTGGTAACCAAACAGTTGACGGTAGCCATTGACTTCCATCGTATGGGAAAAAAACGTGGCTGCCATCAACTGTTACTAACATTCTTCAGAATATATTTTCGGTTCACCCGGATTATCCCTTGAACTACTAATTTACTTAAAGAAATAAAAAAAAAAATAAAAAAATAGATTATGGGCTTTTGCCAATTTAACTTTTCATTTTTCAAGAAATTAAAAGTTTAATGAAACTCTTCCAGATCCACCTAGACATTTGAAGTCCCACAGGAAAAACAACAACAAAAAAAAACTTTTGATTCGGAAATGGCAAACTGTTGTTTTTAACTATTAACTTAATTTAATGCATGTTAAATGCAAAAAAATATATATATAAAAAAATAAATAAATAAATTAGTTAGTGTTAAATATGTTTATATAAAGCACGTACAGTCACGTTGTGAACTCGTCCTCTAACATTTAAGGCTTATGAAACAGTGCCACCTGCTGGCCAAGTTAAATCATTGATAAGTAGGTACTTTCTTCTTTCTGTCTAAGGTGGGAATTTTAAGACGGATACTATGTAAACATTATACATGTACCCCAGAATGACACTTTACAAAATATTAATATATAACCCATTCACGTAACACCGTATGTTCTTTTCCAAAAAGTTTTTTCAGAACCTTTCTGCCATTTTACTTTCATTTCTGATGACAGTGTTGACCAATAACAAGTTACCAGATTTATTGAAGCAATAGTAACCACAGAGGCTATTATTTTGGAGAGTACCTTGGCTACCATATTTGTATTAAAAAAAAAAAAAAATACTTACATTTGTTTGTAATGCTTAAAATGAAAGTGAGTGTTAATCTGAAGGCATTTTTAAAACCACATAATGATGACCTTTACAAATCTACCAAATAAAAACGTAGAGAGTTAATATATTTACTTTTAGGTCAGATTATCTAAGCATGATATTGCACCATCACAACAAACTTAAGAGAATCTTTCACGTTTGAATGAGTTTAATTAAAATGTGTTAGAACAACACAATTTACATGTTCTTTGCTTATCATTATAAAGCTCATCCATTATACTGCTATATTATGGGTCAAATCCCCATATACAGTACATGAAACGACTTACAGTTTTGGGGCAAACTGGCAGTGAACAACTGAACAACCTGTGTACAATGGGCAAACAAAATGATCCTCCATTCTCTTCAAAAAAATCATAGAAAGCATTGAAATCATGAAAACACTCAGAACCGAAATTCTTCACTATTTCTCCACCAGACTGCCATAAACTGAGGTTGTACAGTTCTGGTCAGTCTTGTTTAACATCAGACATGGGCAAGCAGAGAGTCATGCAATGAGTGATGATATAAGACCTCTTCTCAGAGTCACGTGTCCTATCAGTCCAGTTTCATCTAGGACTGTTAACATACATCATGTTATAAAAGGACAATCAGCGGTTGCTGCAAAGCTATGCTAATTTTCTTGAAGAAAAGAAAAAGACACAATCACAGTGCACAAGCTTGCAGGTGACAGTGTGAAACATTTCTCCAGAGGTACAAGGTATAAAAATGAGCAGATATTTTAGTGTAAGTCGATGCTTTATAGGTGCACGTTGGAAGAATGATTTAAAGTATAAATCCCAAATATTAGAAACACACGATAATTGTAAAAACTGATCCAATAAAGACTTCAGTAGCGAATCAAATGGCTTGTTTGAAATCTTTTATCAGACTTTCGGTCGTATCTTTATATAACTGCCATTACCAGTTATCATAGGCAAAACAGTTAATGTAAATAAAATATGATAAAATACAAAACTAATAACAGATCGAACCTAGCCCTCAAACACTCAAGATAAAAAATAAAATAAAAATAGAGAAAATCATGTACATTTTAACAACGTATTACTGATTAAATCATTCTCCCGAATAACTTGATGCCCTGCCATAATAATTATCCTTTTGTTGGAGAAACAAAAAATGTACAAAGAAACACAAGAAGCTCTATATATCTTTGAACTGAATGAATTTGTAACTCCGATACAGAAACTCGCTCAAATCAACAAAAATAAATGGAAAATGCATACATACATACATAAGTGAATGTTTTGTCTGTAGTTACACCGTTTTGTTCAGAAAATTCATTAAGGGCACTGTTAAACAAACACGTTCATCCATGGTCACCACAATGCTTTTACTCCTCTTCTCGTCTTCTCATGCTTTACTTTCAGCGGCGTTTGTTTGCGTGAAGGCGTTGGGTTCTGCTCCAGTGCCCAGCATCACTTTCTTCAGTTCAGCTGTACTCTTCTCATCCAGAATTTTCCTGTGGTTGAGACCGTTAAAGGGAAAGATCAGGCAAAAATTGACATTTTGTCATCATTTATTCACACTCATGTCATTCCAAACCTGTACGACTTTATTTCTTCTGTCCATTTCATAAGTTATTAATGATCAGAAAGATTCATTCCCATATTGGGAATACTCGGCTGCGGTGGTTCACAGCGCAGCGTCACTAAGATTTTATTGATTTCAATGCTGAATCACAGGCTCTTGCTTCTGTTTGATTTGAATATATTTAGGTATAATGCGATTATGTGAAATAGATTCTCTCTGCTAACACTGTTAATAATTAGGGTCAGTGTTTTTGACTGATGCAAACCTGACAAAAAAGGGCTCATAAACATGATTTGATCTTGGAATCTTGGGCAGAAAAAGTTCTGAAAATGATGGTGGGCGATATACTGCTAGATACGATTACCATATTTTGAACTATCATCTCAACTGCGGTTACATACCTGTACATGCTCACGTGATGCTGCTGTGCTACGCATTTTTAAGTATTACGGTTTAAAATAAAAAGTGATTTTAAGACATGAAAACGCAAACAGCAGCAAAAGAAAACTATATTTCTATATGCATGGGATCATCAGAGAGACACATTATAGGCCTTGAACAATTAAATACACACATTTGTTTGTGCCAAAATGCCAGTCTTTGCAAGTTCACTTGTAAACATAGTATTTTAGATTTTAAGTGGAAGGAAAAAGCGAAGAAAGAAAACGTGTGATAGTATATTGGAGCCGGGCAGCTCTTAAAGTGACAGCAGTCTAATATTCCTGCGGTCTGTCATTCATGTTAATCAAATAAAAAAGAAAAAAAAAAGATAAAATATTCCATTGCTCTTGACTAAATCATTTTTGTAATTTTAATAATAAGAAATATATATTAAATTTTCACAGTGAATAATATACATATATATATACATACACACATACACATATATATACACACACACACACACACACATATATATATATATATATATATATATATATATATACGTATATACATACATATATATATATATATATATATATATATATATATATATATATATATATGTGTATATATATATATATATATATATGTGTATATATATATATATATATATATATGTGTATATATATATATATATATATATATGTGTATATATATATATATATATATATATATGTGTATATATATATATATATATATATATGTGTATATATATATATATATATATATATATATGTGTATATATATATATATATATATATATATATATATATATATATATATATATATATATATATATGTATGTATGTATCGAAAGTTTGGGCACCCCTTGCAGAATCTGTGAAAATATGAGTAATTTCCAAAAAATAAGAGAGATCATACTAAATGCATGTTATTTTTTATTTAGTACTGTCCTGAGTAAGATATTGTGCATAAAAGATATTAACATTTAGTCCACAAGACAAAAAAAAATGCTGAAATTATTAAAATAACCCTACTCAAACGTTTGGGAACCCTTGGTTCTTAGTACTGTGTTCTGTTACCTGATGATCCTCGGCTGTCTTTCTGTTTTGTGATGGTTGTGCATGAGTCCCTTGTTTGTTCTGAACAGTTAAACTGAGCAGCGTTCTTCAGAAAAATCAAAGAGCTGGGGGGGTGAAAACTTTTGGAATTTGAAGATCAAGGTAAATTGGACTTAATTTGTGTACCGGGAAACATACAGGTATCTTCTGTTGCTTACGAAGGGCAGAACTAAATGGAAAAAAATTATATTTCAACAAAATAAGACAAATTTGGCCATCTTCATTGTGTTCAAAAGTTTTCACCCCCCCAGCTCTTAATGCATCTTGTTTCCTTCTGGAGCATCAGTGAATGTTTGAATCTTTTTAAATAGTTGTGTTTGAGTCCCTCAAATGTCCTCAGTGTGATCAGGTGTATCTCAAAATCATAAAGTCACTGCTGGAAAGGGTTCAAATATGCAAAGATGTTGGAAAACTGAAGAATCTGCAGGACCTTAAAGATTTTTCTGAAGAACGCTGCTCAGTTTAACTGTTCAGAACAAACAAGGGACTCATGCACAACCATCACAAAACAGAAAGACACCCGAGGATCATCAGGTAACAGAACACAGTATTAAGAACCAAGGGTTCCCAAACTTTTAGAAGGGTTATTTTAATAATTTCAGCATTTTTTTTGTCTTGTGGACTAAATGTTAATATCTTTTATGCACAATATCTTACTATTATACTAGGACAGTACTAAATAAAATATAACATGCATTTAGTATGATCTCTCTTATTTTTTTGAAAATTACTCATATTTTCACAGATTCTGCAAGGGGTGCCCAAACTTTCGATCCCCACTGTATATATATATATATATATATATATATATATATATATATATATATATATATATATATATATATATATATATATATAAGGGGTGTAACGGTATGCAAAAATCATGGTTTTACAGTTACGGTTCGGTTCATTTTGGGTACAGTGAGGGAAAGAAATGCACATATTAAACTGCAGATTGTTTTTTTTTGTGATATTGACACTGGTCATGAGAATTATGGAATTTTACCCCAAATTTTGATATCAAAAATACCTTATTCAAAGGAAAAATAACTGTACTGTGAAATATTACAACTGAAATAAAAAAATCCTCATATTGTGATATAAAATGTTGGTCATATCGCCCACCCCTAATTGTTCCTTCATGTTTTGTGCTTTGGAATTCCCTATTCTTATAAGATTATATAGATTTATAGTTATCTTCATAGTTATTGCCGTGAACAGCCCTTCATTCTCATGTTTGGAATGACATATGACTGAATTTTCAATTTAGCTGGAACCTTTAATTGACTACATCTATAGAATGCATGCACATTCACTGACTCCGATGACCACATGCAATGAAACTACAACAACTTACAGCCACACCAAACACACACAAACAAACTGAGAGAACATCTAGAGAGCATCTAGAGATCCATACTCGTCCTGTGCTGGAACAGATGGGCCACTGGAGCCAGCTGTCTCCACAGCATGTGACCCATCCTGAGGGACGTCTGTGTCTGGTGCCAGTGGGAGCTCTCCATCAATCTCATGTTCATGATTCAATAAGGGCATCGCGATGCTGCTCTGTGGGCTGATGGGATTTAAAGTGGCATGAGACTCGAACGACCCTAATTCGTTTTCTGTTACTTTTGAGTTTAGAGCATCTAGTTGGACAACGCTGTGAGAGGAAGGAGGCACTGGGACTGGTTCTTCTGAAGGGACCACTGGGGGAACCTCAGCTTGTGGCTCTGGGGAATCACCCAGGTCTACCAGGAGAGTAACGTTAGCCGGGTCGGGAGACGGAGTAGATGAGATGGAGGGTTTGGTGTGAGATTTGGGCGCGCTGCTGTTGGGTGGTGTCATGTGGGCGGGGTTAGGAGGGTCAGGGGGAGGTGCTGTGGGGCTGGAGGTGAGAGTGGTACTCTCGCTAACTGGGCTGCTCTGGCTGAAGTCAAAGGTGTCAGTGACTGTGTCTGAGTTAGTGGACACAGGAAGAGGCAAGTCCACCACCGCGGCGGCAGTTTCTGTAACTTGCCTGTGAGAAGAGGGAGAGAACAGAGACACAGACGGGTGATGTCGACACAGAGGGGAGACACTGAGGGAGAGACACCAAATCATTGCAAGTATGTGGTTACAACACATATGCAATACTGATTTGAAATGCAGTACTGCATGTGTTACAAGGGTGGGGTTACAATTAATAGTCATTAGAGGGAGTACTTGATTTAAAATAAGAAATATGGTGGGAGAATGTAAGAAAAAACGAGCACGAGGCCAAAGACAACATGAAATCTAAATGAATTGTGTTTAAACTCTCAATAAATGTCCTTAGGCTTTTTGTAAACAATCTACCTGAACAGATTGTTCTAGAAAATAACTGAAAATTAATAATTGTTTTTCAACAACGTAGGTTTTTAAAAAGTGTACGCATGGCTGATAAATAACATAATAGCCCACATTTTAATATTTTTATTTAATTTTTTGCTTTTATTTGATAGGACATTGGAGCAATAGAAAAATTATTTGAAAGGGCAGGACACTGTAGTATGTCAGACGAATGTATCATCACATTATGGATGCTATAGCTGCTGTATGCAATATTTTATAATACTGTCATCCCAGGCATTTTTGTCCCTTATGCTTATCAAGCCACCATTTATTTGTTCAAATACACATTAAAACAGTAAGACTCTGGAAATAATACATATAAAATGTCTTCCATTTTAATATTTTTAAAAATGTAATTTATTTCGGTGATAGCAAAGCTGAATTTTCAGCAGCCATAACTCCAATCTTCAGTGTCACATGATCCTTCAGAAAGCATTTTAATATTCTGATTTGCTTCTCAAGAAACGTTGCTCAAGAAACCATGATACTTTTTTCCAGGATAACTTGATGGACAGCATTTGTTTTTTTTTTATAGAAACCTTGTTTAACATAAGTGAAGTGTAGTGAAAGTGACATACAGCCAAGTATGGTGACCCATACTCAGAATTCATGCTCTGCGTTTAACCCATCCAAAGTGCACGCACACAGCAGTGGGCAGCCATTTAAAATGTCTTTGTAGTGATACATTTACACCACGAGGTGTCAGTATAAGTTCAAGTATATTTTTCACAATTCCATTTGATGTCACTAGCAGGGCAGAAATTACACACTGCAGCTTTAAAAGCATTGCAAAAGGCTATTTCATGTTGTCTTTAAGTTTAAAATTAGAAGACAGATACTGGAGGTGGACTCTAAATGGTTATATTTAGAGTGTAGGAAACACTGATTTAATGGCACTGTACATGTTCTGTGATTGTGTGCTATCACATAACTCTGAGCTTACTCTGGTTCGGTCAGCGGCGTGGTCTCATTGGGCTCAGGATGGCCTTCTGCGTCATGATTGGCTGTGGCCTCTTCCTCTGTCCTCACTTCTACAATGGGCTCTTTAGACACATCTTGACTGCATGCAGAGAGAAAGCACACACATCTGCTCATTATACAGCAATGAGTAGAGTTTGATGAGGTCACTAAAGCCGTGGCATAAGAGAAGCTCTTGTTTCTTTCAGAGGTTGGAGAGCTTTAATAGAACAGCATATAACAGACTGAAAATATTCAAGCTTAATATTCATACGCTTTACAATGCAGGGCCCTTGACTGCTCTCAATGTGTGATATAAGCTTATTCGAGTTGATATATATATAGTGCAAGAGCATTGTGGACACTCACACAAAGGCAGCTTTGCCGGTCTCTATGTCTTTGCCCTTGGTGCCTTGCCCGGGTTTACCGCAGATGCACATAAGGATGCCACACTTGTTCAGGAAGCAGCAGGTGGCGTCCACGATCAGCAAGAGCAGCACACACACCAGTATAAGAATACCAACAATTACTCCAGTGTTCAGGCCCGTCCTATCTTCCATGGAGTCTTGAGGAGAAACAGGAGAGATACAGACAAAGATAGAGCAGGAGCATCATCAGCCCACAAATTACAATACAATGTAACAGTAAAGCAAGTCAAGCAAGTTATGTTCAGATCAGGATTCAGCAATGACAATTGATGAAGGCAAACAAGGCAAAGCTAACAACTCCACCTTTAGATGTAATTGTGCACTCAATGAATATAATACACACGTTTGGACTTAAAGTTGTAGTTCATTCAATATATATTTTTTTCATCATTTACACACTCTCATGTCATTCCAAACTGTTAAACTTAGTTTCTTAAATTGACACAAAAGACATTCTGAAGAATGTTTACTCAAAAGTCCATGGGAACCAAAACGGTTACTAACATTCTGCAAAATACCTTCTCTGTATCAGCACAAGAAATCAAGTCAGAGGTTTGGAATGACATGTGGGTGACAAAATGATGATACAATCTTGGGCCTTCATCTTTCCAACCTTTATGTTTATTAGTGACTACCAGAAGGTAAAAAAAACAAGAAAAACTTACCCATAAACACCAGTGACAGTTAAGATCATCATGATATGATGGCAACTAGCACAACATCAATGCTATTTATGACAGATTGAAGTCTTAGTGTGTTATTGCAAATTACACATTCAGTACACCACCGTTTAAAAGTTTGGGGTCAGTTTAAACAAATAAATTCAGAAATAAAAACTATTTATCCTGCTATTACAATGTATTAATCCAAACTGACAATAAAGAAATGTGTTAATTTATATTTAAAAAAATGCTATTCAAAGAATTCTGTTTCCACAAAAATATTAAGCAGCACAAAAGTTTTCAACAAAAATAATAATAAATGATTCTCAAGCAGCAAATTAGAATGTTAGAACTATTTCTGAAAGATCATGTGACAGTCTAATAATGTTTTACAACACTACTGCTTTTACTGCACTTTTTAAATGTATAAATTCAGTCTTGAAAAAAAAAAAAAAGAATTAAAACCTACAGACCCCAAACTTTTGTAGAACCCCCCCCCCCCCAAAAAATGACACTACAACAGTATATAAAAAATGAATTTAATAATGCCACATGTGAACAATAGCCCTAGTGATGACTATGATACAATGCTGTTTTTTTTTAAACATTACAGTAAGTAGAAGCCTCAAAAAGTCTTTTAAGTAATAAAATAACATCTGAAAGATTTGTTACAAAGTTGGATCCCAAAGGACTGGTACAGTTTTAGGTGAAACACTCCGTAGATCAAAAGAAGAATATAAGACAGACAAGATATATTGTCTCTCTGCTTTTAACTTAGTGTTTCACTCTCTCATTCTTTAAGGTGAAACGTGTCATTACTGTATCATTAGCAGCACTACATGGAACTGCAAAAGTACTTGTTGTTTCCAAAGACACAGAATCCCACAGAGGCCATGCACTATTATTATTCGGTCTCTAAAATATTATTTCATGACCTTCTGTTTCATTATTTCTTCATTGTTTTTGCAACTATCTGCTAAGCCCTGCCCCTCAAGATCATTATTTAATTACCTTTAAAACTACCCCACCCTCACCCAAAAAAAAATAAAAAATCCTCCATAAACTTGCATTAAACATTAAAACAGTTGTTAAAGTATGATTAATAACTACTGTTTTAAGGCAGGGTTCAGCGTTCAGTTAATTCCATCTGGTGCCACTAGAATGAAACAATGCAGTTTTACTTTCATAATACAGTGCAAATGTCTATAGACTGGATGCGATATATATATATATATATATAAAAAAAAAAGTTACTTTTTTTTTAATGACATAAATTAAAAAGCACAGTCATTTTAAGCATTTGGTCATCTGAAACTGAATATCTTTTGTATTTCCTTAAGTTGTAATTGGAGTTACTTTGTCAATGAGGCTCAGTGTTCAAAGCACATTAGAGAGACACAGAGACAAATCATGCAGAGGATCCTCAACATGAGGAGAAGACATTTCCTCGACTCTATCAAAGCAAAAGCAGCAATAACGGAGAGAGCAGAAGGGACACTAGAGTGGAGGAGACTGAAGAACCACTCTGAGTGACTACAAAACAAAGACCCACACAAGAACACAGGCAGGAACAATTCATGCAATAACCACAACAAAGGGAAGGAGGAAGAGTATTGGCACCAGGACGTTTTGTGTTATGAGTGCATGTGATGGTCCGTCCATTTTCCAAGCCCAGGAACAACGACAGGACAACAGAGAAACAAGGTAAAAGGGAAATGGGAAGAGAGAGAAAGAGAGAAAAAACAAGAGGCAGAAAGTCAAACATGGAAACCAATTTCAAAATGAAAAAGTAAAGTGGGGATAAAAAGGAAAATGAATGAAAGCACAAGCTGAGGATGAAAGAGAAAATGTGTGACAAAAGTTGGGTCATTCTCAGTTCTGCTGCCATGTTCATCTATATTTACAATATATTGACGGGAAAATGTGAATATATGATTTCAGCAGTAACGCCAGAAAAATGATACAAATTACATTAAATTAAAACTAAATAAAATATAGGATTTTTTAAGAGTTCCTAAAATGTTCTTGCATAAAATGGCACCACGTCCTGAGAATGACCTAGTTAACAAAACAAGACATGCAAAAGCCCAGCAAATGGTTTTACTGGGACGGTGGGAGTTGTTTATTGCACTATAACGAGGATAATAACAGGACGGTGTTACTAAAGATTATGCAAAACATGCAGAATTAGCACTTCACTTTATAATGTAGACCAAAAACACAGTGTACCTCACAGCCCACACAGCAAATAGCAGGGAAAAGCCATTTATTATGTTTTAAGCTAATTAGAGAGTACATTTACTTGGCTTTGGAACCACAAAAATGGTCTGCAAAATGTTGCATTAAACAAACAACGTTCTAGAGAGCAAGCAGCTAATGAAGAGCTCAGTGCTGGGAAGTTTTGCTTCAGAGTAGATGAGAAATATGTGGAATAACTGAATGCTAACGAGCAGAGCAGCAGAACAAATTGGACCTGAATTCAATTATCGGTCACTGTGGAACATTTTATTTCATTATTTCATCTAGCAATATTTAAAGCATTAAAATGTATTTTGAAAAAAAAAAAAAAAAAAGTTTTTGTTTGTCAGGGTTAGTATAGTTAATGAAAACTGAAATGGAAAAATTAAACCATAAAATAAGAAAATAAATCAATGAATGTGTGTATATATATAAACAGCTAGTTTCTCAATTAAATTTATTTTTACTATGATTAATATACACACAAACACACACACACACACCAAAAAAAAAAAAAAAAAAAACTAAAAGAACTATAAAACTAACTACAAATAAGGACACAAACACAACAAAATTACCAAAATTTAACCAAGATTAAAATGAAACCGGTATTTTTTTTTTTTTTTTTACTAACAATATTCATAAATAAAGCTGTATCGAAATGATATTAAAATAAGATATGTGGATAATATTATATATAAATACATTTTTAAGCAATTTAATATATTTTATATAGAATATATATACACTTTTAAATAGAATGCAGAATAAGTTGTGGGCAGCTAAATAGAAACCCTGAAAGTATATTGATATAAATTAATATAAGAAAAATGACAATTACTCATAAAAGAGGTGTTTATCACTTGTTTTGTTCATTATACATTAATTATTATCTAAATTAATCTCTTTATTTATTCCTTCTCTTTCTAGCTTGTACTTATTTGAACAATGCCTAAAACTTGGTATACGAGCTCTACCTGTGTCTGTTTATCTCTAAGAAGCATCGCTTTATGTTTCTCCAAATTGTAAGTCGCTTTGCATCAAATCATCTGCAAAATGACTAAATGTAAATTAAGTGTCAAATCAGTAATATATTTCATACAAGCTTAAAAACACCTACTGTGGCCAAGAATGTCCCCTAAAAACTGTTCGTCCAGCAGAAAAGGATAACGAGTCTGTATCAGAAGTTTACCATATCTGTTGTGAAGAATGTCCGAAATGCATCCATATTAAATAAATCTCCATTGTGATTGGAGCGGTTATGAAATATGCCTGTACTAACATTGTAGCTCCAAGATGTACACAGTTCATTAACAAACAGCAGAATAATGCATGAGTTCTTATAAAATATTCAGTTACAAGGTTATGAAATGCCAAACATGATTAAATAAACCCGAAAACTTGCACACAGGTTGGTGAAAATGGTTATTTCGAGTAAGTACATGCTCAAATGTTACTCAAAATAAATAAAAACATGTGAGCTGTAGTGGAGAAGCGCTACATTAAAGCACTGCAAAATGCTCCAGACTTCTAACACGCCAACATCCAAGCTGTTCTCAACTTTAACGTTAGTTATCACAGTAAAAAATAAAACATGTTTAGTGAAGTTCTAGTCAGGAGGTGATGTGGTCTCATTGGCATGCTGTGAGGAGTGCGGTTCTGTACTCCGAGGTGTGAGTGAAACAAACAGCCTTTGGATGTGGGCCATTCACAGCCTAGTATGCCAAAGAGAGAGGCGATTCAGCCCTCCTACTTCCAGAGGGCCGTCTCAGAGTGTCAATGAGAGAGAGAGAGAGACAGCGAGGGACAGACAAAGTCTCCCTGCATTAATAAGCACCAGATGCTTGTTGTTACATTACAAGTGAAGCAGTGAACCCCAGCTGTGGCCCTGGCATGCCTGACCAGAGCGCAACCCCCAGCTTCTGGGTAGCCGCAGCACACTAGGCAGGGTTTGTAAACAGGAAGTGATTCTCCATCAGGCGGGGGGTGGGCTACTTGAGGGTTAGCCTGGTCACAGGTGAATGGAGGCCAAGTCAACAACACTGAAGAGACAGTGACTCAGAGTGTTCCTGCATGTGAACGCAAGAGGTCTGCTGATTCTTTTCTTAGAGAAATACAACGTGCTTCACAAAGTTAACTGACCATGCAAGACTAATTATGAATTATTTCCAAGAAGCAATGCTGATTTTGTTGAACATGCAAAAGGTTAATCCTGTATAAAATAGTTATTACATTAAAATAGGGAACATGTCGGTAAAATATCAGATATCGGCCCATATTATAAAAGTAAGTGATTGGGTTAACTTGTGATTTTATTTATCATTCATAATATATATATATATATATATATATATATATATATATATATATATATATATATATATATATATATAAAATTGGGCTTTCATTGTTAACGCGTTAATGCATGCAAAATAACTTCACTTTTATTTTAACCCATTCATTTTCCTTCTCTGCTTGCAATCAGATCATTTTAAGCCACTAAACTCCAGGAAAGTTTTAGTCCAATGATCCAGTAAGTGAATGCATTCAAACGATCCGTCCAAAACAGCGCTAATATAAAGGAAACCAGGCTGATTACATCGGAGATTGCAGAGAGAACAGGGATTCAGGTTGCGTTTTAAGTGAATTATTTTTTCAGTGTGTTTTGCTTTAAAACACGAGCTCTGTCATATTCTGTGATTGTCTCTAAGGAGCGCGAGCACTCACCCGTCACGCTGTGTGAAGTACAGACTGAACGGATTGTCAACACATCCCACCATATTTAATTGTATGGCCAGATGAGATGCAAATTTCGTTTTTTCGACTTAATAACCAGTCTCAGTAGTAGAGTTTTGATGGACGAAGACGGTAATCAAGGTAAAGACGATTGCGGTGGCTTACAGGAGTTGTACAATAAGCACACATGAGTCCATTATAATAATGCGTGTATGAGTGCTCTTGACGCACTGATTGCGCTTTTGTATTTATGCACAGGCACAGACATTTCCATACTTTCATGTTGTTTCACACACATTTATGAGAACGTTTTGTCATGTTTATGTTGCAGTGTTTAGCTATACAGAATGAATCCATGGACTGTAGTAGATATATGCAGTCACCAGGCGTTTTTCTTTTTGGCATCTCCATGTGGTCCTGTTCGGTATCGCAACTTGGCCTCTTTAAAATGTAAAAAAGCTATTTGCTGTTGCACTTACTATACATTTCTGATTTTGTCTTTCTTTCATATGTGCTTATATGGGCTCTTTATATCATTTGGTTCTTTGGTGCCCTTTTGGAGTTTCTAAGTGTATTTTTTTGGAAAGATATCTCAATTTATCTTGAAATAAAAGAGAAAGAATCCCCTTCAACCTTTTGGTTTATTTTGCTGGATATTGCAAATGATGACAAAAACATCTTAAACAAGATAAATGGTCTATGCTTAATTTCATGAATTATGCGATTAATCACAGAAAAATTATGTATTAATTAGATAAAAATTAAAACGATTGAAAGTCCTAATATATATATATATATATATATATATATATATATATATATATATATATACATACATACACACACACACACACACACACGTATGTAAAATATGTAAATAAAATATATTTTTATATCTTAAGATACGTCTATCTTTTAAATGTTGAAGAATTGTGCAGCTAAAAGGAATCCCTGGAAAAAATCCCTAAAGGAATTTTGTAATTATATATAATCATAACTTACTTACTTTACTTTGTCCAATGTTTTTGTAATAATTATTCATTAATATATTATCACTATCAACAAATTATACATACATAACTATACAATATAGTTTTATATATACACATCATAGTATATACATTTATTTTTTATTTTTATTTTTCACAAAGACAATTTTAAAAAATAAATGAGAAGATTGTTATTTTTTTATTTTGCATTTTTTGAGTGTGTGTGTGTGTGTAAATAATATATAAGCTATCTTTACCTTTTAAATGTTGCAGAATTTTGCAGCTAAAAAGAATCCCCGATTTTAATTATGAACTTTTAATTATTATATATAATTATAGCTTAATTTTCGATTTTTAGTTTTGTTAGATGTATTTTGTAATATTGATTAATTATATATAAAACACTTGTTTGTGATTAAAACTGCCCTTCTGTCTCTCCTACTTTACATAATTGGCTACATCTAAAACAGCTCAAACGGCCAGCTCTGGTACTAAAGTCTCGCACTAATCTTACGTTATAGAAATATGGCATTAAAAATCCCATATGAACCCGGCAAATGTTTTGTCCGTGTGTTTCGTGATCTGCCATGTAGCATGACTCACTGTTTATCATGCAGCGTAAGTGATGGCCCACACTGCATTCACATGTTTGGTGTCATTACAGCTCTGAGTCAGCTGTTAAAATCAGTGTGCTTGAGACGGGCGGCGAGGGTGAGCACAGAGAAGGAGGGATGGAAGGAGAGGAGGAGAGAGGGACGGATGGGGGTTACCTGTGGTTGCTGCAGGCTCCGATGAGGTTCTGAAGGTCAGAGTGCCGGGCTTGGACTTGCCCTGCTGGTTCTCTGCCACCACAAACACATCATACTCGGTGTCCCACTCCAGCTCAATCAGAATTACATACTCGCTCACATTGGGCAGACGGATCTCGGGCTTCCAGTCAGAGTCTTCCCTCTGCGTACAATGGCCAAGCATGAAACTTGCAACCAAAATTAAAAAGAACACTTAAAATATATTCATATTTAGATACTCACAGCTTTGTATCTGACCAAATAATGGGTGATTGGTGACCCTCCATCATCTTGTTTGGTCCATTTCACTTTGAGAGAATTGCCTTTGGGTTGGATGGTGCCCTCTAGTATAGGAGGACTTGGTTCTCCTACAACAACAAACCAGTTACAATGATGTGAGAAAGAAAAACATGGGGATTTTAAGAAACAGTTCACCCAATCTGTCACCAATTACTTACCCTCATGCCATTATAAACCTGTAAAACTTTGCTTCATCTTTAAAAACCAAAATTATCCACCAAATCTGTACATCAATCAAGCTTCTGTTTATCATGTTGGATGTGCTCTATGCTTTTAGATCCAATGCATTCAGAAAATATTCAGACCCCCTTTACTTTTTAAAATGTTGTTATGTTGCACACTTACACTAAATTGTTTCAATTATTATTTTTTCCCTCATTAATCTACAGTACACTCTGTACCTAATAACAACAGTGAAAACAGAATTTGAATCAATAAAATTTACCACAGGTGGACTCCAATCAAGGTGTAGAAATATATCGGGAACGATCAAGAGAAATGGGACACCTGAGCCAAATATCGAGTGTTGTTGCAAAGGGTCTGAAAACTTATGTAAATGTGATATATATAATCAGAAAGGGGTCTTAATGCTTTCCGAATGCACTGTATGAAGAAAAGCCTAAATTTGGTTCATTATATAAAGTGACTTCACATGTGATTTTAGATGATTGATAAAACCATTTGAACTAATTTTATATGTTTATAAACTTTTTGAAGCTTAAACGTTTGGGTTGTGTGGACTTGCAATGGAGGGACAAAACTCAAGTTCATTGTGTTTTGAAGATAAACCAAAGGCTTATAGGTTTGAAATGACACACAGACGAATAAATGATGACAGATTTTTCATTTTTAGATGAACTATCCCCTTTAAAATGAATATGTGTAAAAGGAAAAAAGGTCCAAAGAAGAAGGGAAATAAGCATTACATAATGGCGTTATTATGAGCAATAACAGGTCAATATGTAGGGTGATAACTGGCTATTTTGAGATTTTCGGCATCGGTCGATAATTTTGTCAATTGCAGTAATCGAATAACATACAACATAATAATTTTAACAGGTTTCTTCAAACAGTCCTCCATCTGTTATTAATCAAATAAACAGGAAGTCACTCCAAACTACAAATATCTCATAACAATATTATTAAAGCAATAACATTTTCAATAAATGTTAAAATTCAGCTTTTTTATCCAATTAAATTAAAATCACAAATCCATGCCATTCGCCTTGATTCAAGATTGAAACAAACAAAACATAGCTTTAAAACTGTATTATGTGTATCAGCATTACACTATTGGCCACCCAGATCTGAAGATATCAATTCCGGCCAGTGAAATGCCAGTCAACCCCTTATTACGTGCATTAAAATGCTGGCAGTTTTCCAACTCCAATTATTCTTAGCCTCCTACACGCCAATGATTCCATATAGGCGAGTAATAGAATAATAAGACACATGCTGCTTGGCTGTGGCTCCTTAGATGAGTAGGCTGATATTTGGAGGTCACGGTGAACTGTGAGCATCCCTATAGAGCAGTCATGTGTATTAGGGCACTGTGAATTGGGAATAGTTCTATGGCGCTGTTCACTGAGGCCTCTCCTTCACGGGCCATCATGATCCATTTCATTTTAATGACCAGCGAATGCTCGTTTGATTCACTACATTAGTTTGACGCCGCAGAGTGACATGTACTGTATAACAACACTGCAGGCAGAAGCTACTCGTGTACTCTGCGGATGGAAAGATGAAGGCATTTACTCTCATTAAGGCAGTATTTAGCTATTAGCCTGTATGAGAGAGATGCTTTCATTCACACAATCTCAATGTACAGGTCTTTTTTCTTTCATTTTGTTTGTACAACTACTTGTATTATTCACTATTATATAAAATGTGTTTATGCAGTTGTGAAATTAAAGTAGTGAGACTCTCTATGGATTTTCTGCTACCAAACACTATCGTAACTGCAAAAACGGAATGAGATGTGATAAAAATGCAGTAATTAATCTTAATGTGTTCTGAGGGCATAAACGTGCAGCACGTAAAATGGCAGAAGCCCCACTAACTGATGCAAGGAGCTCCAATCCCAAACAATCAGCTCAATTAACAAGCAGCTATTCTACTCGACTGACAGTTTAAAGGGTCATCAATAAACGCTCATCTCTTAAATAATGAAAGTGCAAGCACTGCATGATTAATTCCATCCTCCTTGGCCATCTGTCCCTACAGGATACAGTGAATTAAATTATCATATACACAAGGGAGCAAACAGCAGTAAATGAAATGAGACTAAAAATAAAGAGTTTTACACGTTTGCAAATGAATTTGCATGTTCATTATCTTAATGGCAGCCACGTTGAGATATTCTGGGGAGAATTCACCAAGAATGAATTGTGCCATTTATTTGCACGCGCTGACTGTGTTGTTTTAGCGACAGATTCGCTAAATGCGTAATGCAAATTAGGTAATATTTCAAACACGCCCAAAATGGCCTTTGTTGCATAATTGGCCTTTCAATACCATCAGCTGGAATTTGAGCTGAATTGGCCACAACTACAGGAAGTTAACGCATTTAAGCCTTAAAAAAAAAAAAAAAAAAAAAAAAAAATTTCTTTACTTCCGTGCATTAAAATTTGAACGTCGTATGAGGGTGACTTATTAATCACAGAATTTACATTTTTGCGTGAACTATTACTTTAAATGTACATGGTACTATTTAACTGCTTGAACAGGATTGTGTGTGGTTTGTGAATAAACACGTAAAATGACGCAACTGTTCAATAAATTTGCCCCTTTTTGTCTTATAAAAAGACAAGCAAAACAGACCAATATACTCCAATCACAGAAACATTGTAAAACCTGTATCATTAGTCAAGATGTGCAAGCAAAATAAGCAACTGTGCAATGAAAAGAAAGGCACAATATTTTTCTGTACAGAGTCAACATAAAATTTACATGCAGGCAAAAACAACCGATACATCAAAGGACAAACTTTGGAGAGGAGAGGAGGACCCCTCTAAAAGGTTCAAAGGTGCGCTGAAAGGAAATGTGGTACTGTGAAAGTTACTGAAACATGCTTGAATCCGGAGAATAAATAAACCATTGAGATCAACCACTCACAGCGTCTGCTGTAGCATTTTTAGGGCTTTCCTAATTTGGATATAATTGTACACTGGTAGCAGCGTATCCAAAGCAGCACAGGATGAAAGGACGTCAGTGTCGAGTGTCTGTAAACCCGCTGCTTGTCAAAATGTTTAGACTGAACATAAAAGAACGAGATCGTCGTACCCAGCGATCGCTCTGGGGAAATGTTTTTCAGCTCCAGAGCTTTTGATGTCATTTCCATGGTTGGCAGGACATGGCATCAACTTTTTTTTTTTCTTCTTTCTGATTGCATATTCACCACGGAAGATAATTTGTGCAGTCAGAGCGCAGTGGTTGCTCAAGGGTAACAATCTCCGTTAAAAATTGGGAATGGATGAATTTTCATGACCTGTCTGAGGGGATTTAATTCTAGAAATGTGACAGGAGTGAGTTATAATGGCTGCTTAGGGATGAATGCGGTGATTCCGATGCGAGTGAGAGCTAATCCTGCACATAAGAGGATGGAGCCGGGCCCGAGTGTTTACCTTCTGCTCGTCAGTGTGGATGATGACATCACCAGCACCATGCAAGCCACATGACACAGTCACATCATATGCACGCACATGATTGGTTGAAAGGAAATTGGAAGAGGTTGCATGAAAGATACAAAAATACAGACACAAATGTAACCATGTGAAAAACAGAACAAGTCAAGGGTTAGCAAACTGCAGAAAAACATAAAACCAAGCAACTCAAAATTGGCTTTAATTATGAAGATCACAACAACAAAAGCAGAGACACACTGAGCAGGATTTCCTCTGAGAGATTGAGCATATGGTCTGGTTAAAAACAGGTTGTGGCTAGAAGGAATACAGCTAAAACCGGAAGCTAACAATAAATTAAATTTTCTACCTCTTAGATTGTGTTTTATCAATGTCTACACCTATCCCAATCCCTTACAATAATGTAAAACCAGTCAAAATGTTTGCTATATACATACATACACACATACACACACACATATACATACATATATACACACAAATGTGTGTGTGTGTGTGTGTGTGTATACCCTCTAGCCTTAACCAACTGAAAATCACCCAAACCAGTTCACTGTTTACATATTCTGAAGAAAACGTTGAGTGGTGATTGTAAAGATCTGGTGTGGTGTGACAGTTGCTACGGTGATGCTATGCAGCTGCTTGGCTATCATTGTGTTGCTATACAGTCGCAAAATTGTTCTTTAGAGTGTTGTTATATGTTTACTGGGGTGTTCTTGGCTTTTGCTATTATTTGGTTGTTGAAGTGTCCTGAGTGGTTGAGTATTTCTTTTAAAGCAGTTGCTAGGGTGTTCTTGGTGGTTTCTATGCAGTTGCTAGGGTGTTCTTGGTAGTTGCTATGGCACTAGATGTTTTGTGAGTGGTTGTCAGTTCTCAGCTTGCTGCTATGCAGTTGAAAATGTAAAAAAATGTGTTGCTATGATTTTGTATAGTGTTCTTGGTGGTTGCTATGGCACTGGTTGTTACATATTTCTGAATGGTTGTCAGCGTGTTGGTTGTCAGCTTGTTGGTATGCAGTTAAAACTTTTCTGAGTGGTTCTGGGTTTTCCTATGCTGTTTTTAAGGTGTTTTTGGTGGTTGCTATGGAGTTGTTCAAGTGTTCTGTGATGTGATACACTGTTGCAACAGTTTGTGGTTGCTACAGTTTTCCCAGTTGCTATTAACCATATCTAAGTTATTCAAAGTTTTTCTTTATCAGTTGCTAGGGTGTTCTTGGTGGTTGCTAAGCAGTTGCTAGGGTGTTCTTGGTAGTTGCTATGGCACTGGTTGATAAAGACTTGTTAAAGTGGTTATCAATGTGTTGGTTGTCAGCTTGTTGCTATGCAGCTGACAACTTATGTTATGAGTGTTCCATTGTGTTGCTATGCTGTTAGTAATGTGTTCTTGGTGGCTGCTATGGACTTGCTTGGGTGTTCTTAGTGGTTGCTATGGAGTTGCCAAAATAATCTGTGTGGTTAATATGGTTTTGCTACAGTTTTTGGTTGCTACAGTTTCCCCAGTGGTTGCAACCCTGTTGCTATGTGCTTGTTAAGTTGTAAACTGGTTGTTAACATGTTGATATTCTGTTTCTAAGCTGTTTTTGGTGTTTGCTATTGAGTTGCAATGTGTTGCCAAAGTGTTCTGGGTGTTAAATATGGTGTTGCAACTCTATGAGGTTGCTATAGTTTTCCCAATGGCTGTTAACTATAGCCAAGTTGTTCAAAGCAGGTTTTTCTAAGCAGTTGCTAGGGTATGCATGAAAGTTGTAATGCAGTTGCTAGGGTGTTCCTGGTAGTGGCTATAGCACTAGTTGTTAAAGACTTCTGAGTAGTTGTCAAGGTATTGTTTGACAGTTTTTACATTTGGAAAATAAAAGAGCCAAAAGTGTGCGAAATATAACGTTCTCAGTGCAAATCAGAAGGTGTGTATAACATTCTGTTCTCTAGATATGGCTTGGGTTCCTTTAGATTAAATCTGTGGGGTTTTTTCACCAGTTTTATCAGTTTATCAACCGCCAGGTGAATTAATATTATTGCTTATTAAAGTAACAACACCGCTTTTGCAGTACAATTTGAGGTGTTAAATATACACTGAGCTCAAACAGTATGGGATAAGTTATATATTCAAGTTTAATACTCAGGGTTACAGGTTTGTTCAAATCCTGTAAGAGCAACAGTGAGAGTGATAACTGCCTTAGTAAACACTACTGATAACTTGTCAAATCATATTTCTCAATGAAAAACAGAGGAAACACTGAAGTATTGATACAATACTAAAGGATCATGCATTAGTGTTTGGACAAAGCACGCGACACTGTAAGCACATCACACTGGATCTCAATCGCTAAAGAAATATTTAAAGTTGTTAAACTTTAAATACTTCATGCAGACTATTAATTAACTGAATGTTGCCTAAAGATGAAGACAAGTGGAGGCTTTTTGCAACCACAAAACTAGAACATTATGTTATATCAACTTATTATATTACCTTCAGAAGGATTTTCTTGGTTTATGTTTGAAAGTTCACTTCCAGAACGAAAAATTCCTGATTTACTCAGCCCCATGTCATCCAAGATGTTTGCAAAGTCTTTTGAGAAAAACATTGCAGGATTTTTCTCCATATAGTGGACTTCAATGGTAGCCAGTTGATTGCAGGTCCAAATTGCAGTTTCAATGCAGCTTCAAAGGGCTCTACCTAATTCCAGCTGAGGAATAAGGTTCTTATCTAGCAAAACATTTATTTTAATTTATTTTATACTGTACTTTTAAAATCACAAATGCACGTCTTGCACTACCTCAACATTAGATAGTCATGTTGGAAACGTCACAGGTGACTAGGGCTGGGCAATAAAACTTAACATAAAAAACTTTGATTAATTAAATGTTTTACCTTTATTACAAATATTTTTTTATTTATTTATTTATTTTTTGCCCTCATAGTTATACATGTGTGTCATGATTGCTGTTGCATGTGGTCTTCCTCTCAGGATCTTCTTGTCCTGTCACTCTGTCATTGCATCTAAAGCACGAGATGCAGCTCTCATGAATGGCAAAAAAAAAAAAACGCACAGAATACCTACTCTGCCAAATTGCTGGCAAATACAAAAGTTGCCATGCCAACCTGCTACTGTAAACAAAAGCTTGCAATGTTGGCCCAACGGTCATACAGTACACGTCTGTATAGCGCTGACAACATACAGACATACAGCAGAATGGTCTTAATGGGGAGGAATTAACAGGATTAAAATAACGAAATAACTGACATGGAAAAATTACGTCGGTTACAGGTTCCGAATTTCAGGTTCCGAGTTTTGATTTATTTTCGATTAATCAACCAGCTCTACGTGTGACACAGGTTGATGTACAGACCTCTACCTTTTTGAAACTGAAGTACACAGACAAATAACTAACCATGCATGACCTTTCCAACATGATTCCATAATGCATAAGGTCGAGCTAGTGCAAGATGATTATTTGTGGTTAAATAGTATATAATTTTGTATTTTTCTAAGAAAAATTACAGATCATTTCAATAGATAAGACCCTTATCTCTCTGCTGGGATCATGCAAAGCCCTTTGAAGTTGTATTGAATCTGCAATTTAGACCTTTAACCCTTCCAAAATGTATTTCTTTGCGACTAAAGAAAAGAAGACATGAACATCTTGGATGACATGGGGGTGAATACATTTTCAGGAAATTTTCAATCTGGAAGTGAACCACTCCTTTAATATTAAACATTCATAACTATGAAGATCGTCATACAGCTCCATAACAAACCTGTGTCCTCAGTGTGAAAATGAAAAATCCCATCTAGGGAGCATATGAAAAAAGAACAGGTTCACTTCTTTTGTTTGTTTGAGGAAAAGGCTAGCATTTGAACTTAAAGACACCATAAGAACATATGAGAACCAAGTGATCTCTCATGTGTTAATATATATCCCAATAAAACAGAAAGTAGCCTTTAGTGCACTGTATGTCACATCCATGTTGGTTTGATACTTACTACTGCTAATTAGAGGACAGTCTCATTCCAAAGAGCACAAATATGTTAATTCAGTAAACTTTTACGAGTACAATAACATACGGCTGACCTCATTACAGACATGGACTTAAAGCCATAAAACTCTCATTTTGATTTCATGGGGTCTTTAAATCCTACAACCACTAGACAAGATATTAACAAATAATAAAATACGAAGAAATATGAATGATATCAAAAGATAATGATCACGGGGGAATATGAACACTTACTTGTGTAAGAATACCCTAAGGGATCCAGTGGGAAATGAAAAAGATGAGAAAAGAAGAAAAAAATAAAACATACAAATGGGAAACAAAATAGAAGAAAATCACATAAAATGACAGGATGAAAAAAGAAAAGAAAAGTCTGACAATGTCAAAGGGTAAAGGCTGGTAAGAAGATCAGACAGCACTACTCTCTCATCACTCATACTTTACCTGAGTTAGAGTCATTACTCTCTGGACTACATCCTGGAGATTTCGGCTCTAAATGGGTTTTTTTTCATGTACTGGCAGGAAATAAATCCCAGCGCACAATGTGTTGAGTGTATTATGTGATAATAACATCTCTGGAAGTCCAAAACATCACACAAATAACCAACAGGGGGAGTAAGAGGGTAGGTGTGTGTGGTGTTTATACGTGATGCGAATATCAACACAAATCACAGGAATATATTCTTGTAGTGTGCAACGCTATGATTGATTTTTATTGATGTTTTGTGCAATGTTTGCAGAATTTTGTCCTGCGTGAGAACAAGATGTTCTGTTCTTACCAGTCGGATTTCTCGTAGATGAATCAATTATTGATATGAGAAATCATTTATGTGATCAGAGTATATATGAATGTGCTTAGCAGCAATAAACCTGCTAAGCATATATTATTCACACGCCGTAATTTGCAAATGCCTCAAGACCAGTGTTCTCATTGCACTGAATTACAAATAAAACATTAATATTCAGTCTTTTGTGATCTTTTTCTATGTACTGAAAGTCAAAATGTACCAATTTTATATTCTTGTAAAAAAATAAATAATACAAATTTGCTGTGGCGGTTTTTATCTTACCTTTATAGAACATTCATAGGCTTCTACCTATGAATGATTAAAATAACCACCAGGTTTCTCTTCGTGATGAATAATACATAACCTGCATGAGTGCAAAAAAGGTGCAAAACACTGGATAGCCAAGTGGGAACTGTTTATAGGTTGTCAAAAATTGGCAACTACATCAAACCACCCTGGTGTCGCCTAGAAAAGGTGGTCCTTCAAAACTCTGAGAGACACCGCAGACAGGCTAACAATTACTCTGAAGGAGCGACAAGAGTTCAGTTCAGTTCAGCAGAGAACAGAGAAAAGGTGAGCCAGTCAACCATATCAAGAGCTCTACATAATACTGGCCTGAACAGGAGGGAGGCACAAAAGAAGCCACTGCTCAAAAAGAGCCATGCAAAGCCTGTCTGGAGTGCATAATACTGACAGAGTTGCAGTCAGATTATCTTTAGACCAAAATTTCACTTCAACTAATCAATCTATCAGTCCGAATATTTTATTATCTATTGTGTAAAATTATAGTTTTTATTATTTTACATTTTTATATCTTTAGTTTTCATTTTAAAGTTACATTTTTAGCATTTTTTATTTGTTCTTATGTGCGTTTTATATACATTTTCTTTATTTACTTATATTTTCCTGAATTATCTAAATGCTGAAATCATCTTAATTTGAGATGTTAAAATTGTATTTGATTTTAGTTAACGTTTATTTTATCTCAAGCAACTTTTTTAACCCTGATACAGCATTAAATATTCATTAATTGATAACAAATACACACTTAACCTTATATAATGTCATTATGCAATGCCAGATTTGTAATTCAGTAAAATTAGAGAACTGGTCAAGGGACTGAAAATATGTTAATATTCAAACTACTTAAGTCATTACGTCCTATTCTTTAGCACCATGAGCACAAATTGTATATTTTAGCGTTTGCGTCAGCCAAAGATTTCACACTTGCTGGTGAAGAGGTGTGTGGGCCGTCACGCCACGCTGCGCTGCTGTTGATGGAACCATGTGCCCCTGAGAGAGAAACGTGATACTCACGGATATGCTCGGTTTTGAAGACCACTGACTGGCTGCTGTCGCCTTCACCCTTGCCGTTGATGGCAGACATCTTGACTTCGTAATCGGTTTCGGGTTTTAGGCCGGAGACTGTGACTGAACTCAGTCCTGCTGGGAAGCAGTGAGAAGCCGATTTAATCAAAAACTCATTCATTAATTCATAAACAACAGCATGGATGTTAAATGGGCAACACAAAACCTTGCCACTGAACATGAGGAAATACATTTGACATTTAAAGCTACAAGCATAAAGTAGCTAAAAACATGGCTAAAATATTACTTAAAGGGATTTTTCACCCAATAACAAGAAGTCTGTTATCCTTTATTCACCCTTATGTGGTTCCTTCTTCTGCAGAAAAGAAGATATCCTGAAAAACGTTGTTAACCTAATAGTTTTGGTTACCATTGACATCCACTGTAATAAACACTGTGACATTTCTCAAAAATATCTTCTTCTGTGTGTAGAATAAAAGTTACACAGGTTTTGAATGACAGGGTGAGTAAAAGATGAAAGCATTTTCATTATGCCCATTTTATTACTTACGGGACCATTTATGATACATAACCAGAACAAATTTCTAGTAAATTGTATGTAAAGCCATTTTTTTAATCAATTGTTTATTTTCTGCGTGCGTTTCATTACATGCAACGCCTAATTGAAATTTATCAAGCAGCTCATAAAAATAATTGCATATTAAAAACTGTACATTTTTGTTGCAAATTGATTTATTTTTTTTCTTTTCCATCTAGTTATAAGTTTCTGACACCCCAAAACAGACCATTTAGTTTTATTGAAGTATTGGCTGATTGAAATTTAGCTTTGAGATTACAGGAATAAATTGCATTTTACAATACATTACAAACAAAATAGTTACTTAAAAATGTAATAATATTTCACAATATTATATATAAAATCTATATATCATAAATCATAATCTGATATAAAATCTCACTGACCTGAAACTTTTGAAGTGCATGTTAAATGTGACCACAGATGTGACATCAATACAATAATTTTTACAATAATTAATAGTAATTTGTTAAATGTAGGTATTGGGTAGTATTATGGATGTAGAATGGTCATGCGTGTATATATGCGTGTATATATATATATATATATATATATATATATATATATATATATATATATATATATATATATATAAAATTGTGTGATTCCATGATACAGTATAAGTCCATTATTAAAGTTTACAAGCCATGCAGTGGTGTTGATAATAGACATAATATGGCTGGTTTTCCTCATTTCACGTGACAAACTCACCGTCTTTCACCTCATAGACTCGCTGCACCCATTTCCCTCGGCCCACCGCTCTCCACTCGGCTCGGTACTTGAGCACAGGAACTCCTCCAGTGGACTCGGGCTCCTCGAAAAGCACCTGAGCCGTGCTGGAGTACGGCTGCACTTGAGTGATGGACGGCGCCGAGGGCACATCTGCACCACAGGGGAGACACTTCACAATACGCAGTGGGACAACTGCACTTTAACAGCTTATGCTCGATTATACGGCGTGATTGCACAGTGTTGCGCTTCTGCACCACGTTTACAAGAGGAAAATTGCAGCTATTGCATTGCACTTTATTGAACAAAGTCTACAATGGCAGGTAATTTAAAAATACAGTACCTCAAAAGCAAAAAAGCACCCAAACACTCAATGTCAATGCGATTTTCTACTCCCATAAATGAGTATATTGTGTTTGTTTTGAGATCAATACAGAGAAACAGACCAGCTGGGATCACGATGAACTCTTTGGATTCGGTCCCGATCTCATTGGAGGCAGAACAGTTGTAGTTGCCAAAGTCGCTCTGAGACTCTGGATTGACCTGGGACAGATCAAGCGAATGCATTAACCTCTAGTCTCGATCTCAGCATTTCTCTTTCAAACATGCATTTTATCACTGCCGTTCCATTAGATGTGTATTTACATCTGACAGCGTTCGCCCTGTGCTAAAATATTGATAAGATGCATAGGCTGCAGTAATGCCCTACAGCAACACTATCCCTTTTTTCTGGCAAAAGCTTACGAAAACCGATCCAGGTCACATTTCACCCCAAAATCTAAATAAATCAGGTAGGTAAAATATGTATACTACAGAAAATGCAGCTTGTTTTCAAATCCATTTGGATTGTGGTTATTTCTGAACGAACCTTTCAAGTGAACAAATTGTTCTTGCATGCATTGACTTCGATTTCTTTCACATGAAATGTCTGACTGCTTCCCTACCTTCAAAAACTAACTAGCATTAACAAATAGCATTAGGGTTTTTGCTGTAAGAGAAAGAAACATTATATTGGTTGGACCTACTGAATGTATCCAAGATCTGGGGTTTGGATAATGTATGGATTGATGCATCATGTAACACAATACATAAAACACACACTTCTTTCTCTTGATTTAGGGGTGAAGTAGCACATATTCTTTGTCCAGTTTTATAAGAGTTATCCATCTGGGTTTATGTGAATGTTTATGCTCTCAGGAAGGCGTCTGCGTGGGCCGTACCTCCAGGTAGCTGGCGGAAGGCATGTTGTAGATCTTGATATTGGAGGTGTTAGCATTAGGCAGCTGGAAGCCGTCTCGCTGCCACGTAATAGACACATCGCTGGGGTGAGCCATCACTTCACAGCTGATGTTGGCCGGGTTGCCCTCCCACGTGTACACCGTTACAGAACCCAGGATTTTCGGGGCATCTGTGATGAAAGGCAAAGCATATAGACACGAAAATAAACACACCTGCTGCTAGGGCTGACCCTTCATCTGCCTACCACCCATCTACATCCACTAAGGGAGAACAAAGCCTCCCTCTCATTACCCTTGATACCTTTATTCTAAAGATAAGCTGGTTAAAGATCAAAATGTCCAGGGCTTAAACACAGAGTGCTGAAATCACAGCGCTGTGTGGTGTTGAACACATGCATAAAAGCCAATCACACTTCACCGGCTTCAAAAGGCCCCTCCTCCGAGCAGCGTCCCTGAATAGCATGCTGGGGGGAGACTTTATGCACGACGCTCATGTGATGTACGCGATCCGGCCCGCGTTCCCTCGCAAGACTGCGTGCGAATAGCTCCAGGCCCGCTGAGATACTGTTCTCACATTCATCAGAGCTTCAGATGTCATTAGTCCCATCACAACAATACACGACTGGTACAAATGCACTAAACATGCAAAGTGGGAGGCTGGTATTTTCACAGCATACGCCGGCGCTAATGTGAAAACAAATACAAACAGGCTCACTGGAGGGAGCACCATGAGAGCAAAAATGGGCGGTGATGCTTCGCTTGCTATCGATTGCAATTAAAACATTGAGGGAAGAGAGTGCTCCATTTTTGATGGTACAGCATTATAAGAATCGAAGAAACAAAAGTAAGTTGGTACATTTTAGTGTGAATTTTGTCTTTGTTAGCAGAATTTAGTGCTTGGATTAAATGCTATTGGATATTTCATTTGAGACAAACATAAACAAGATTAGGAGTTTGTTCACTATTATAAATACGCATGCATTTATGCAATGAAGAGACCAGACTTCTAGCATTAACTGCCTCATTTTCATTCATCAAATATGGCATTCATTGTAGAGCTGTAATCGGGCCTTAAAAGTTAGGCCCGACAGGACCCGAGGCCGACAGGTTTCGGCCTGAGCCCAACAAGTACATTTTGATTGACAGCTTTTTTAAAGCCCGAACCCGTTTACAGCCCGACATTATTCAAATGTGCGCACGCACACAGCTCTTTTGCCTTTCGTCAATGAGTAATTTATTCATGTTTAAACATAATTTACTCATAACTAACGTAGACTAGACCACTTGGAAGTTGGAATAAAGAAATAAAATAAGTCCTCTGTGACATCGTAACATCTCAGCATTCTAGACATAAGCTCATTTAACCTATAAATAGACCAACGCACCAATAAAAAAAAAAAAAAAAAATATGATTAATTTAAATTAAGATGGGTATTTGGCAATAACGAAATTAAGATAAAGGCTCCGCCGGATTTGCTTTATTTAATAAAAGAATAATGCCAACATTAGCGTAAATACTCTGTCAACATTATGCATTTAAGACTCAATGAATATTTAGTTATCATTTGAAAAACCTTTACTCACAGAGATGAGGCTAGGTCTACATGTTTTTGTGGAGGAAAATGATTGAATCCACTGTAGATGTCTTCAGCGCGTTCCTGCGCTCACTGATGGTGCGTCATTATTCACTCATTATTCTCATTATAGGCATGGTCAAAACTTTTCCACACCTCAGAGTTTGCTTTAGTTGCTGGTGCAAACAAAATGTAATCACCAGAGGCAAGCCTCCGTTACACCTGCTCAGCATTCATTTTTGCATCTTTCTTGCGCTAATCGAAACACATCACATGACCGCTCGTTTACCTCACAAACCGGAGCGCAAGCTCTTCTGTGCAAATCTTATCCAATAATTTCCTAATCAGCCTTGCTTAGCTACAAGACATTTTGTCAGTGACAAGGTTTTTAATTGGACAAATCATGCTGGGTAATCCCACCCACCATCTCATTGGTCTAACATTCAGCTCCACGGCAACTGTTGACCAATCAAATGCTGGTAACTGAATCCATTAAGCTTGTCTGCTGTCAATTAATAAATTTCACCTTCAAAATGAAATTTAAATGGATGAAGAGTTTCCACATATTAAGTCAAATAAAGACAGATACATATATTACACTAAATAAAAAGTATTGAAAATGTATGAAATGTATAAACAACCATATTAACATTTCTTAAGCAAAAGTGTTTTTTTATTATATTTTTTTCATCATTTATTATCAGTATTATTCTCCATATAGGATATAATATATATCATCCAGTACTGGATAATTAATTGTGCATGCTTATTTCTTCTGTTCTTACATTTTGAACACATTTGCCATCATCTAACCCTTAAAGTTCATCTTTAAAAATAATAATAATTATCATTTATTATAAGGGGGAAATATGTTGGTTGACTGGAGTTGCCCATTAAATATTTAAGTAATGTGTGGGAAACATATTTTTCTAGTTAATATTGTAATTTCATCCTACGTAGCTATGATTAATATGATTGATTCAGGTGTGTGATGTACTTTTTTATTATAATTATTAGTACAATTAATATTAGCCATTAGTTATTACTATCAGTTACTGGCCATAACAAACCAGTTCAGCAAAGATTTTAATATAACTGCACCCTAACAGAAATTTAATTCATAATTTCACATGTGTTTCTGTGGTATTAAAAGTGGTAACTAATTAATCAATCAATAACTAAAATGACAATTAAACAAATTAATAATAATAACGTAAAAAAAAAAAAAAAAAACTTCAAATTCCTTGATATACAGTAACTGACTCATGCAGCATTTTTGCACTCAGTGTGGACAAAAACGTTGTCACGTTGCACTTGGTTAGGACACAGTGGGATTGAAATCCACTGGGAGGCTTTTTCATATTATTGGTGTCCTGTGGTGTGGGGGAAGGGGGTGGTAATGTTGAGGGGTGGCTGTAGTTTTGATACATTAACTAGCAACCTCTACAGAGCTGCCATATGCTCTCTGGACTGCAGCCGAGCAGCAGTGCTGCTGTGAATTAAACATATGCCTCTGAAGCATATCAATGTGGTATGCAACAGTACGCGTGACTGATAAAAGCTAATGAGGCTCCAGATACTATAGACTCACAGAGCACTTCCAGATTCACGGGCTGCGTCGTCTCTCCGATGGCATTGCGGGCGGTGCAGAGATACTCGCCGGCGTCGGTGTACTGAGCGTACTTCAGGGTGAGAGAAGACACACGGGCGTCACTGCGGACCAACACTTTACCATCAGGACCCTGAAGACAGAGACAAGAGGGGAAAATTCACTGAAGAAGAAAAAAAAAAAAATCAATGCTTTTGACTTCCTTCAGCCATTAAACCAACAGCTTCCCACTGATGAATATTCTGTCATCGGTTGCCCACCCTCATGTTGTTTTAAACGCATAAGGCTTTCTTTCTTCTAGCACCACAGACTGTCAAAACGCCAAAAAGCAGCATAAAAGTGGTTGTACGGCTTTAATAGACTTTAAAAATAACACAAAAGACATATGAACTATTTTTTTTTTGTTACTTTTATAGTGCTTTGATGCTTTATTTTTATCCTTTTTGGAGCTTCTTGTCACAATATATTTGAATTTTGTGGTCAAGAGCAACTCTAGATTTTGGAAAACACATCAAGATGAATAAATGATGACAGAATGATAACTATGGGTTAACGATTCCTTAAAATTAATAAACAAGTTTGCCATTATCTTCCTAAACATATTACGTAGTTTGCAAATAACTCCACTTCATTGAAAAATATATATATATAAATTTCTCGACTTTCAGAGAAAAAGGGCTTTTGAAAAAAATAGCCATATTTAATTATGTGAGGACTGAAACAGGACTGGCTGTATCAGAGACGTAAACCTGGTAAAAACGTGTTTGCTGAACAGCAGATATAAATAAGAGGCTTTTTACATGCTGAGTCTTTGGAGCGAAGATGTGAGGGGGAACATCAATAATGCAGAACATAAGGTAGGGGAAGCCACTTCTACACCACTGTTACTTCATCAAAAGCTACGTCACACGATCTCAGCTGGCTTGGACCATTTTACAACGTCCCAGTGCTCAAATTAAAGACAAGCATAGATCTTAATATGCCACGCTTGCATTTTAGTTTAGCTTGCTGTTCTACTTAACCTTGTGGTTCTTATGAAGATGAGTGGCATCTATAACCAACGTCTACACAGTGACTGTGCAATTTGCATATAGCAGGGGTGTCAAACACGCGGCCCGCGGGGAGGATGCAGCTTGTGAAGGAGTCTTAACCGACCCACGGGTTGATTAGAGTAAATGAAACAAAAGAACATTATTTTGCTTTATCCATAAATTTAAGATTTTAAAAATGTAAGGATGTTTATATATGTTACTGTGAAACACCACCGAATATGGATTATATATATTTAATGCTTTTCTAATGCTTGAAAACACATCTTTAATGCTCACCAAGGCTGCATTTGGTTAAAAAAAAAAAAAAAAACTGAACTATTGTAAAATGTTTTTTACAATTTAAAACAACCAAGTTGCACTTCACTGTTTTAACATCTAATGCATTTGTTATTACTATTTCAAGAAACATTTCTTATTATTATAACTGTTAAAATGTTGTGCTGCTCAGTATTTTTGTTTTGGATTAAATAAATAATACCAGCATTTATTATGAAACAGAAAACGTTTTCAAAATAAAGTAATAAAGAAAATTCTTACAATTTATTATTGCAAGCAATGCTAGTTACATAATCAGCTTTAATGTAATGTACGCATTACTGTCCTGTTTTGAGACAAATTGAGAGTGAGGTGTGAAATGGCCTTTACAGTTGCCAACTTAAATTTATTTTTTATTAAAAAGCAAATAAGCAAGCCCAGCTAACAACAAGTAACGCAAAAGTAATGTAATGCAATTTTTCCATAAAAAAACTAAGCAATGTGATTAGTTACTTTTTAATAGAGTAACACAATATTGTAATGCTATACTATAAGTAAATCTGCAACACTTCTGACTATTATGTTACATATAATTATCACCATTAATTTGTAATATAATAATAATAATTTTTATAACATATATTTATGATATATAAAGTTGCGTTTAGTCCAAAATAATGACTTAATCACCCTTGGTGTACCGCATTGCGATCATGTTGTACTAAAAAGCAGTTAGAGATCTAGCACGTAGTGATACAAAAATGTATAAAAGGAAAGAAAAACGAAGTGATTTGTAACAGCTATTCAAATATCGTTCAGTAGAGACAAAGACTATTTGCAGTGCTTTACACTGAACACTTGGGCTTAACAGATCTAAGAATGGATGGAATGAACTCGCTTTCTCTCTCACACACTCACAATCTCAGACAGGACGGTAATGAGGACAGGAAATGCATTGAAGTTGCGAAGACTTCATCAAGCACAACATTAGTATTCCCCGCTCCACTTGGAACTGAAAAAACTCCTCTCTCTATGTTTCTGGTCAGCCGCTACCCCTCGCGCAAACGTTGCTATGAATGAACTCAGCAGAAGCGTCGTTTCAGAGACAATAATTATGCCGGTGTTGTCCCAGGACTGAGTCACACTTACATAATGCTGAGCCTATTCATCCAAAAACCACCCAACAGCCACCCAGCAGAGCTGACTGGGCTAATTGAATAACCTCCTAATGAGAGCACTGAGCCCCGTCCAGCCCATTTCCGGCCCTCTTTCCCACAGTGTTCCCTGTTCTGCTGTGCTCAAACGGCCAGACCGTGACCCCCCGTGCCATGGGACGTGCTCTCGTCACTGGAATCTGGTTACTATGTGGTACTGGGGTCAGAGTGCGGTCTGTAACACTGAATCTCTATGACAAACAGCTATACATTTCAATAAGCACATTCAACAGACTTTCTCTCCCATTCTTCTCTGATAAGGCTCTATTTGTTCATTTGCAACGTGAGAACGCCATCCATATCATTAAAGTTTTAGAGCCATAGTTTTCAGCGGAAAGGTCTTTTTAATAATGCACGCCAGTCTTCTGCAAAGCTTGGATGGAGGTGGCTTCCTCAAATGTCTATTTTTGTCAGGGTGGGAAAGGTCTCAAAGAAACGTCTCTGCGTGAACAACAACAAAACCATTTTGTGCAAAATTGGTTATTTAAGAGAAAAGATCATTAAATCACAAAAAGTTTTTTTTTCAAAATACGATTCCTTCAAGAATGCAGTCTTATGATGTCATAATGAAACATAATGATGTCGTAATGACTTAACTGATTAGATACAGAATGGAAAAGAGGTCATGCACTGAATAGAAGTTGAAAACTACAACTACATTCCACTCTCAGATGAAGCATAAAGCTTTCATTGTAATACAGTTGACGGATCTGATGAGATTTCAGAGAGCTGATCTGATGGGAAAGAGGTTTATGGAGTTGATGGCTATCTTCATGATTCAGTTTATGGAGACATGTATACAGAATCTCTACCTTGTGCTGTTCGGGTCGAGTCCAAGAGGCCTGCAAAGAACACAGACAAAACAACATAAAGAGGCAAAGCAGCCCTTTAGAAGGAGTCCTCTGTTATTGAGAATAAAAGCACTGCACATTAAATACATTTGTTTAATGAATAAGCATATGGGCTAAGAATCAAATATTACAAAATGAGGTATATGCATTTTTTAATGATTAAGCATATGAGCTAAGCTTTTTAGCATTACTCACTCAGTTAAACAAATCTGAATAAGCTAATCGTTTATTCTGGTTAATTAAATTCTGCTTACACATACACCTTTTAAGGCTCTAAAAAATAAAAAACAAAAGTAATAAATGTAAAAATTCAAATAAAAAAATGTAAATAGAAAAATGAAAACCACAGGGCAAAAATAAATCAATAATAATAAGAAGAACAAAAAAATCTGAATTTGCTTGAAAAGCAAAACTGTTTTTAGTAGAGGTCAATGGTTAATAAGTTATGCCGATTAATCGGTATCGACAGTCAATTGCTGGAACAAATGGGATGTGGAACTGAAACCAGACAGCTAGACAAATACATATGCACATTTTACTTACACCTTATTATCAGCGATTATATTTCTTTCCTACCGTATAAGGTAATGTATAACTCCTGGATAATTTAACTGGATGTCTGAGACATCCTGGCTAATGTTGTTTGTTGAAATATTTTTATTCCATTTTAAGTTTAAGTTAAGTTTTTATTTTTTATTTTGTTGATTTACTTTCAGTACTGTTTTTATATTGTTTTATTGTTATTATTATTATTATTATTATTATTCATTTCAGCACTGTTTTAGTTTTCATTCAGTATGAATTTTAAAAACTCGGTCATTGGCCTGTTTCAATCCTCACATACCTTAATGGTCGATTAATCGGTTATCAGCCGGTGTATTTATCGACAGTGGCATAGTAAGCAAGTAAGTTAGATAATTCGCCTCAGTTCAAGCTGCATATGAATCAACTATTTTCTTCTTTAATATTTGCAGCACGAAATAAACAAATATTTGAATGCATGTTGGAAAAAAATATGAACAATTTAATACAAACAAATCAATGTCTCATGAATTGCTCAATCGGAGTTAAGAAAAACAGCCTTTTTTGGGGGGAATAGTTGACTTAAATGCAGAATTTTCAAACTAACTTCACACAATATAACAATTTTATTATCGTAATTTTGACTTTTACTTTTTGTTACTAAAATATTATGACGTTAATCTTATTTTGTTTTTTTTAAACATTGCACAAAAATGCTGCCATATAGGCTATGAATGCAAACACAATTTTGGCATAGCGATTTCCACTAGTATTAAAACAAAAAAAGTGCAATTGATCACGCTGGTGCCTCCATGTCCTGCATAGCGCACTTTAGCTTCCACTCCACACACCAACGATTGGATATGCACCCAACAGCGCTCATTTATCTAGGTTAAATGTTCAAATTAATACTGTGAAATGCATGAAGTGTTTTATTGCCGTTTATTTTAGGCAAGTAGTGTTGGTTTGAGAAGGCCAAATTGTTCAAACATAATTCTCATCTGTCTGCCACTACCGCTTGGTCATTCCTTTAAAAAACAAAAACTTGAATTTAACAAACATAAAATGTACCAAACATATTTCTAAATTAGAAACTAAAAGAAATATGACTACTTTGCCATTAAATACCAAAACTGAACTATTTTAATAGCTGTGTAATGGGGAAGAAAGAGGATCCATTCAGACTCAGGCCGAAAATTCTCATAAGTTGTTGGACAAGGGCCAGGCCCATGCAGGGCTCTATTCGTTCCCTTGTTTCAATTAAAACTTCCCCCCAGCTTGCCAGGCCCCCAAACTACTCGGGGCCAATATGCACCTGCATACCCAGATGCTCTGCCACTAGTTATCAGTAACCTAGTTATAGTTATCAGTAAAATCCATTATAAGTCGACCTCTAGTTTTTATTAACCCTTTGACAAATTGTTAGTAATTAGTTTATTATCAATAATTTTGCTTCTCAATAAATGTTATTCAATGTTTCAAAGGCATTTAGATATTTATACTGGAAAACAAGATAAAACACTGATTGACAAATTATTTTTGCAGTGCATTATCATCTTGAAAAGAATGAGTTCTTTAAAAATAAAAACTTCAGTGTTATTAATGTCAACATAAAAAAAATAAAAAAATAAAAAAATGCTCTAAGTAATGACTTCCTTCGCAATTTGCAGAGAACAGGACCACTACATTTCTGAACTCTCAAAAAACAAAGTACAAAACTGTCACTGAAGCGGTACTCTATAATACAAAAGCTAAAAGGTACCACTTTGTGTCTTATTTATCCCTAAATGGTACATATTTGTATCTAAAGTGAACATATTTCTACCCTTTAGCTTTTGTACACAGTGACACAGAAAACTGAGACCACACAAATAAACACTTCGTGCAATCACTTTCCATATGAAAGCAGCTGAAGTTCTCTGTAGACCCACGGCACTTCACATGGAGGCTGCGCGTGCACATGCTTAGCAACACGATGCGATGGAAAGGAAACCGGTTGACATGTTACAACACACTGAGATTATCACCAGACAAAACACATGGAGAGCAACAGGTGCTAATTGAACAGTGTCTAAAATGGTCTGCGCTCTGTGTTAGTGCACTTGAGCTCAGCAATGTGTCTCTGTACTGTACAAAAAAAAAGCCAAGAGTTGAACAGCGCGAGTCATTTTGCAAGAGCATCAGAAAAAAGCGAAACCCTTGCAGGGTTGTTATGATGACAGCAGGCTGAGTGTGCTAGTCTTGCAGCTTTCATTTGGCTAACTACCTCCCCAGAGACCTGCACGGGATAAACAGTTATGATCAATGCCTTTTATTCTGCAACGCCGTCTAATTGCTACTAATTAAAGTTAATATCTTAGTATAAACTGAAGCCCTAGGCTAATGACAAATGCTTGAATTATGTTTTCAAGCCTGATAAAGTACCAGAACAAAATAAACAAGCTGCTTATGTAAATGAAATGTTCAGGTTATTGTTGACATTACATGATGATTATTCTGATTAGATCAGGTGCCCAACACCTCAGGTCTGCTAGGATCTCTCAAATGTACACAATGAATCTGGGATGATTACAATATAAACGAGAAAAAAAAATCCATATGCGTATAGCACATCTAGAACTTGACACCTTATTCAAACCAAGTTCAAAGTTAATGAGGAGTGAATTATTGGTGTTAATTATAAAATACTAAACTACATGTAGAAAAGTTATGTGCAGTGCAGCGAGGGAGGCTGGAGCACACATGGGGTAAAGGTATGAAAGTGCCTTTGTCAAAATTCATTACTTTCCTTATTGGGTCATAGCATATATATATATTTTTTTGCAATTATTATTTTTATTTTTTTCACTGGGATTCACTATGTTAGTATAGGTTTTCTAGAAGCTTTTTTTTTTTAATCAAGATTTTTTTTAAACAATAATATTGTGGATACTACTACAATTTAAAATAACTGTTTTCTATTTTAATATATTTTTAAATGTTACCTATTGCTGTTATGTAAATGAGAATTTTCAGCATCAATACTCCAGTCTTCATGAATATTTAGAAATCATTCTAATATGCTGATATGATGCTCATTTCTTAGTTATTTAATGTTGAAAACAGTTGTGCTGCTTAAAGAATTGATTTAAAGAAATGCACAGTGAATCACAAGTGAACTGACATCACTACATTTTTTACAACAGAGAGAGAGGACGAATGTTCTTTCAAGCATGAATGTTCACGCATGATTTACAAGACGTACGTCATCATGCTCCATAACCGTTTGCCTGAGGCTGGGAACTAGAGGTAATAATGTAACATTCAGTTTATTGCACAGACCTACCGTTTCACTTAAAGGGTTAGTTCACCCAAAAATTTAAATTAGCCCATGATTTACTCACCCCCAAGGTATTCTAGGTGTATACTTTCTTCTTTCAGATGAATCCAGTCAGAGTTATATTAAAAAATGTCCTGTCCTTCCAAGCTTTAGAATGGCAGTGGGTGTGTGTTTTTGTTCAACAGTCCAAAAGAAGTCAAATTAAAGGTGCTGTAGGGAACTTTTGTAAAAAAATATTTTTTTACATATTTATTAAACCTGTCATTATGTCCTGACAGTAGAATATGAGACAGATAATCTGTGAAAAAATCAAGCTCCTCTGGCTCCTCCCAGTGGTCCTATTGTCATTTGCAGAAAGTCATGCGCTCCCGGTAAAAAACAACCAATCAGAGCAGCGGTCCGTAACTTTGTTTGTGTTCAAAATGTAGAAAAATGTATATAATAAGCGAGTACACCATGAATCCATTTTCCAAACCGTGTTTTTAGCTTGTCCTGAATCACTAGGGTGTACCTATAATAAGTGTTTATATTCAGACTATTTTAGATTGCTTCGGGGGTACGGCGGCGGAGTAACCCAGTACCTTTGTGATTCTTCATAGACATAAACAGAGAGAAGTAGTTCCGGCTACGATGTTCTTCCGCAAGACGCAAGCAGTTCTGTTTATTAACCGCTAAAGCGTCAAAAGTTCCCTACTGCAGCCTTAAGTCCATACATCCATAATAAAAAAGTGCCTCACATGGCTCCAGGTGTGAATAAAGGCCTCTTTTAGCAAATCGATGCATTTTTATAAGAAAAATATCCATTTTAATATGATATAAACGGTTTTCTCTAGTTTGTGCTAACTTTCATATGTGCAGAACGTATGACGCAGGACGTATCAGAAGTACAAAATTAGGATTTGGATATAAGCCAAGGGACTGGTTTTCCTTTGCTAAAGTAATGATACTTTGCTTCCTTTGCTCCTGTAAATAAACGTTGGTTCTGGCAGTCTAGCATATTCTCACTGGTGCATGCGCTACACATACGTTCTATGTCATCAGCCCAGAAACGGCATATACGACAGTAAGCGCAAGCTTATAAAGTTTTAAATATGGATATTTTTCTTACAAAAACGCACCTGTTCACTACAGGACACCTTTACCCCCCCCCCCCCCCCTTTGTTTTTCTTATGGATGGACATGCTTTATTGGACTTCTTTTGGACTGTAAAAAAAAAAAAACCCACCCATCACCATATAAAGCTTGGTTTTAATTTAACTCCAATTGGATTCGTCTGAAAGAAGAAAGTAAAAAAAACTTTCATTTTGGTTGAACTAACCCTTTAATAAGACCTCAATATATCATCACGAGACACTGGAATTAATTCTGTACCTGCTTTTTCAACTCTCAAAGTGATGGAATCCATTGACTTGAATTTCAACAATCCCCAGCTAAAAATCCCTTTAACTCTTTCCCCAGAATTTTCTGTTATTCATGAGACAACACATCCTTAGTCATCTACTGCATCTTTGCTTTGATAATATTTCTGAATATGATACAGATGTAGCATATGATAAAAATGAGATTTTCTCACCTTTTTTGTTCTAAATGTTGCTTTTTTTTATGAAGCCCACATTCAAGTGTTGATAAAAAACAATGCTTGAAGCTAGAATAAAACATATATTTTTTGGTTTGTTTAAAAGACATCTTTATTTTGATGTACTGTATGTTCAGATATTCATACAACAAAATATTGAAAAGTGAAAATCAGCAAAAATGCTGAAGAAAGTCGCCAACATCATGGATGACATGAGGGTGAATAAATTAACAACAAATTAAAAATTTGGGGTGAACAATTCTTTAAGATTTTTGATGCATTTATTTGGAATAGAAATATTTGTAAAATTATAAATGGCTTTACTGTTTCTTGTGATCAATTTAATGCATCTTTACTGAATAGAAGTATTTGAATGTAGTTGTAGGTAAGTATAATGGAGTGACAAGAGTTGATCCAATTATATATTTTATTATAAAAATACTATTATTTTATTATATATGTTTTCTGTGGGTTAACACTGGATATTGTCTAAAAGATCATTTACAGCATAAATACACAGCAATTTCTTACTTAAATGGAATTCTTGGCTGCCAACCCGTTATGCCTTTTATACTTTAGATGAGAGAAACCACCGCTGCTCTGAAAAATCCAAAACACTTCAAGCTAAATCTTGGAACTCTTCTTCCACTCCACACCGTTCACTTAATTTGTTCGGGAGGACATGCAGAGCAGCAGCTGCTACACAGCCAGACACAGCACAAGTTCTGCTGCTGATTTGACTTTTATAATTAGCGTTTTGTTGTTAGGAATGGAATAATAGCATCTATTCTGCATTCTTATTACAATACCATAACTGGACAGACCAAATGTCAGTGTCGTTGATGTGATGCAGCAACCTGAAGTCATTTCCTAAGCTTGGTTTCGATAAAATATGTATTTTCACAGTACAAAAAATTCTTTAATCTCGACAGATCAAAGCAGAATTGATCTCTCATACCCTTTAAAATTATTTCTTATAGTTTTCAAAATCTTACATCAGAAATGTAATTAACAGCGTGCCACAGACACTGATGAGAACACAAAGGTTGTATTTAACCTGAAAGATTTCTTTAATATATTCCCTCTTGCAGGATAAAAAAAAATAACTCAACACGGTTGCTGTGAAAATCTTACGCTCCAGTGGAACTACCGTGAGAGGGACAGTGTCCATATCTCCGTTTCATCAGATCAGCTACAGTTTGCCAGGAAACACTGTTTACCAAGCTCAGGGAATAGGTGGCTTTTCACTGGCTGTGGGGTCACTGGCACGAATGGACAAAGCTATCAATGACAGCACTAGCATAGGGCATTCATCTGAAAGAGCATTGTGTCTGAAAACAAGAGCTGCCCTACACATGCCCTGCTCTCTCTGGAGTGTGTCTGAGGGGTTTAGGAATTAAACACTCCCTTAACTTACACACATCTCAAGCTATTCATACTCTTGGACTGTGCAATATTATTATACTCTGTGTCCATTTTAATACTACAACATTTATGTGGTAACACTTTAGTATAGGGTCCAATTCACACTGATAACTACTTGCTTATTAGCATGTCTATTATTAACATATTGGCTGTTTATAAGTACATATAATGCATGACATCCATAATCCTACCCAATACCCTAAACTTAACAACTACCTTATAAACTATTAATAAGCAGCAAATAAGGGGTTAATTGAGGCAAAAGTCATAGTTAATGGTTAGTTAATAATGAGAATTGGACCCTAAAATAAAGTGTGACCGAATCTTTTATTATGCTCTTGTGGAATTTAGGTTTCATCAAGCTCTTGTGTCCTGCATTTATTTGATAAAAAATACAGGGAAAACTGTAATATTGGCAAATGTTACAATTTAAAATAACTATTTCTATTTGAATATACTTTAAAATATAATTTTATAATAATTTAAAATATAATTTTTTATTTTACTTTATTTTTTTTCCCCAAATTCAGTTGTGTTTTTACCAAATTCTGAATATTCTGGATTGCATTTTAATGGGAAACTAATTCCATACAGGCTTGGAGCAACACAAAGATGAGTATGTTGACAGAAGTTTCATTTTTAGTTCGCCTGTCTCTTTAATGTGCTCTACAGAATTCTCAAAGGAGACCCAGAAAGGAAGGCACTACTGAGAATAGACAAGAGAAAAAGTGGCTGATGTATTGGCCCTTGTTCAGAGGTTGAATTTTCCTCTTGTCTTTCAATCGGATTGTGATAAGATGTGGTCTATGGCCAATTCTTTATCGCCCTGCGGCGCTCATACCCTGCCATTTTTATGACCTGCTCATTTGTCTGGCACCTTGGTAAGTGGCTCAGAAACTGCAATGTATGACTGTCCTCAACTCATTTTTTATTGACCCAACTATTACAATCAGAAGATAAGATACGAACGGGGTCTTTCTGCGAGAGAAAACATTCATTTACATACGACAGGAAACTAGAGACACTGAAGGATTTCCTTGCACATATGAATGCATGTGTAATACATGACACACAGCTGTGTAAAGGAGGGCACGAGGAAGGTAGAAACATGCATCACGCAGAGTAAGAAGATCTAAAGCTCTAGTAAATATTTTCAATAAACCCTTCCCACATCCTCCGGCAAAAGAAAATGTAGCCATGCCCTGAGTTATTAAAAAGGCATTTCTCATTTGAAGCACTCAGTAAAATATTCTTGTGAAAAAAAGAAAAAAAGAGGTTGTGCAATCAAGAAATTAAAAAATCCAATTCCAAGCATGTAATGTTCTGTATAGCAGTGTTGGAATAGCAGAGTGACACATTCAAAAATAATTAGCAGCGTTAAGGCAATTTGCTTTTCACAAGTGACTATTAGAAACACTAACTGTTGTTTGTCTTTACCAAACTGCATACAGTCAGCATGAAATGGCTTTTGCATTGTTTTTCAGTAATGTGACATTTCAGTAAAGGCATTTCAGTGAAAACTTGTTTTCTGCCACATGTAAGGTAAAAAAAAAAAGGCTAACAGTGACTTGCAACTGTGAGATAAAAACTAGCAACTGTGAGAGGAAAATGTCATAACTATGAGATAAAAAGGCACATTTTACTATTTTATTTTGCAGCAGAAACAAAGAACAGAATTGCAAGAAGTAAAATCAGCATTGTGAGAAAAAGGTCATAATTCGGAGTTTATATTCGCAAACAGCTTGATTGACAGGTGATTGACCAATCATAATGCCAAATCCACCATCTTGTCCAACAGATAGGGCCAGTAACTAACAATAAAATTACATTTTCTACCAATTAGATTGTGTTTTATTAACATCTATACCTAAACCTAAACAATATTGCAAAAATAGTAATTATTATTGTACAGAGCAGATTTCGGTGGACTTTTTTTCCCTCAGTTTTCTGAGTTTATATATCCCAATTTCTACTTTTTCCCGATATTTACGATATTTATTTTTCAAAATTTATAAAAAGAAAAAAAAAAAAAAAGTTTTATTTTAAATTCTGTAATGGACATTCATACATTTCTGAAAAATACTGGATATATTATGCAACACAAAAACTAATTAAATATAATTTATTTCGACATGTAGTACATTACTGTTTGAATATTAACACACTCAAACCATGATAGCTTTGATTTGATTATACTCATATTTTCCAGATGGAAATAATATTTGTTGTGGTATATATTGTAGTTTAATCACTGTGTGCTTGTACAAACCTGATAACATTTGTTTATTCGATTTATATTTTTCTGATTGACAAAATAACTATGAACTAACAATTTCATGCAGAGCAAGTAGATTTTGAATATTTTTCCCCTCTAGAATAACAGGCACTGATAAATCATGCCAAGGAATGTGTATTAAGTAAAATTTTATTTGATTTCATTAAGCCAGAAAGACAAATCAACAGAGACAGCTGGTCATATCTGATGATGACAAATAAAATGTTAAACAGCCAAAGTAACCTGCTAATTATTTTTGCAACCATGAAGAAATACATGGTGATCAACACAGACCAGTGAAGAGATGTTGGCAATCATCACAACCCAACACCCACATGAGATGAGCAAGACTGGACAAGACGACACACAGGAGATGACAAAGCGTTCCAACAAAGAGCTTATATAAAACATGCTCCTTCAGGAACCCTGTGATGACAGTGACTCGACACAAGCGGAATTGAGCTTATTTTTGAGGCATCAAACTAGAAATCCTTTTTTTTATATATATATATACCTCAGGAATAGATGACAAAAGCTCTGTTTTAAAACCTTGTGGGCTGCTTAATCATTTGAAACACATAAACAGGGTTATTATCCTTAATCGGAAAAAAAAAATAAAAAAATTGTTAATTGATATTGGTTGGTTGGCTTGTGTTTTAACGCCATGCCTGCTTCATTGAATAATGAGTAACAAGTTGAAAACGTAAGAGCAATTTAAAAACCTATTTTAGGTTTTAAAAGTTTGCTTAAAATAATCTAATGTATTTAATAATAATATATGTTTAAGAGATACTGGAATCTTTTCATTTAATATTAAAACCTTGTATGTAAGTGTGTCAAATGAAATAAAGTTGAAATAAGATCAAATAAAAATATTAGAGAAAAAGTTTTTTTTTTTTTTAAAGTTGAAATGTTGAATAATGCATCAAATCTATAAACAAAAAGATAAATACACACACTTTCAAAGAAAGAAAGAAACATAAAAAAATAAAAAATAAAAATAAAAGCTTCAAATTCAAAATATTAATGAAAGTATAGGTCATAGTGTGTACACAATGGTATATGAATACCTACATAACTTTGCTCATAAGTAACTATTTCAATTTATTTACATATATGTGATATATATCTATATCTATATCACATTCTCTTTAATCCACCACCTTAGATTTATTTTCCACTGAGCTCATTGCAGTACATTCTTGTTTTTCCTTCACTGCAAGGAGTAAATGTGGTTCTGCCTTAGAATCAGGTTAAAAAAGGTATGTAATGTGGCAGCATAATTCATTTAGCCAGCGTTTGGAGCAGCCTTAGTGCCTATGGTGCCTCACAAAGCAACCTCTCTAGGCAGCTCACTAGGTTGTGGAACAGAGCAAATGTAAAGCAATTTTTAGAGTTCATCCATCATCACTTTTCCTGTCAGGAACTGTTGCAATAGTATTGCAATTTCACCGCCATGCAAGTCTTTTTCACATATCAACAACTGCAGATAGAATCAAGAACTTCAGGAAATCGAAAACACTAGACGGTCGATTAGCAAACGTTTCGAGTATGCAGACAACATCAGAGCCATTTTTTCAGGAATAAACGGGAATATAGAAACAGATCTAAGTGGCCCATTACTATACCTGGCCTTCTGATCTCATACCTGATAAATCCTCTTTTGGTGCTCCTGCAGACAAAAAGAATCGTATGCATGAAACAGCCAGAGGCAGGTGCACCACGACTCCATCATTGAACTAGCTGCTGCCTGTCTGTCTGTAAGACCATGTTCAACATGCTACTCTTCTAGCTCCTGCTCCCACTTCTCTCCTGTGCCTGTGCATTTGGTGTTACCTGCTCTCCCTCGTTGAAGACTCTGGTGCCGAAGCTCCACGTGATGGTGGGCGTGGGGTCTCCAGTGGCCTCGCACGTTAACGTGACATGTTCGTCCATTTCTGTGGTAGTCCGGCTTTCTAGGTATGTGATTTTGGGTTGCACTGAGAGGACAGATATTATAAAGTTAGATCACTCCAAAATGACATTCTGTCACTGTTTACTCAATCTAATGGCATTCTTAACCCATTTTGTGAAACACAAAAGTAGACATTTTGCAGGATGATATGTTAAATATGCTCTGTAAAGACAAGTTGATGCCTTTTACAAATGATTTTGCCAATTTTTGGACCTACGGAAGTCTAATGAGATTTAAGGAAAGCTAATTTTAGTACATTTTAGCGCTATCAAACGACCAATAGCATCCAAAATAAAAGTTTTTGTTTACATTATATATGTGTACTATGTATATTTATAATGTATATATAAATACAGACACATACAGTGTACATTTAGAAAATATTTACAAGTATTTAAATGTATATATTTATATTCTTATATTTAATATTATATTATATTATATATATATATTTAATACAAACATTTTTTTAAATGAATATACATACATGTGTTTGTATTCATATAAACAAAATACTTGTACACAGTACACACACTTATATTATGTGAACAGAAACTTTTATTTTGAATGCGATTAATCATTTGGCATCACTAATCTATGTTGATTATTTACTTGAAATATGGTGAAATACTTTTATGGTGCTTTCTCGTCTCGATTTTCAGAGCTTGCCGGCATCCATCGGCATTCAATTTCAATATCGATAAATATCTTCTTTTTTTGTTTTATTTCACTTAAAAAGTAAAGTATTTAGGATTTTATATAAATTCCAAGATTTTTCCCAAGTGAAACCCATTTCACAGAGCAAAGAAAAGGCATTAAACATGAATTCTTACCAAAGACTTTAAGGCTAAGTTCTTGTTCGCTCTCCCCAGCTTTGTTCTTAGCAACGCATGTGTAATCTCCCTCGTCCAGCTTTTTCACATCTAGTATTGTCATCTCCGAGCCGTCTTCATTGAAGCTGTATTTATCGCCGCTCTCCAGTGGAACGTTGTTCCTGAGAGGAAAGAAAGTGCTAACATATTTAAACAATACAGCAATGGCGAAGACTAATCTGAACATTTTCTCTTCGAAGAGCTTGTTCTGTTAGACATGCAAAATTCTGTGGAAAAAAATATAGTTGGCGCGATGAACTTATCATGAAAAGTGATTATATAAATTTCTAAAGACGAAAAATATAAAATAAAATATACAATATTCACCAACTGAGATCACTGGGAAAAAAAAAAAAAAAAACATTAAAAAGAAAATCAGAAACACTGTTAGCCAACCACTTCTTCTATTTGCCCCTCTATTAGGGTCTTTGTGCAGACACTCTTGAATTCATTGGATTCTTGACCACAGTGGTGATCTCTTCATTTAAGGTCAAACAGGTAATAAATATACCACAACCTTTGTCAGAGAAGAGGACCTCAGTTATTTTGAGACAAATAAACTCCTCTTTCACCCATCCCCCCTCCACGACTGAACAAAAGATCCTTGAGGAGTGTTGTATCATCCCGAGGGATTCATGTCTCACACACTCTCCTCCACGAGCAGAGAGAGTACTCACCCCCGCTGAGAACAGAGTGATGGCTGAGGAGAGACTCACACTTTAAAAGTACTAATGGTGTGTTTTTCTATGCCATGTCATCCACAAAAGTTCTTCATTTATTCAGAGGCCTTTTCATCTGGCTTTGAATTCCTAATTTAAGATACACAAGAGGATGTGCAGCAAAACCAGTGTTTCAGAAGGGTGTTTTTCTCCTGTTTTTTTTTTTTTGGTGGGGGGAAAAGGGCTTACCGTGCCCAGGTCACCATCGGCTCTGGAAATCCGTCAGCATCACAGGCCAGCAGGGTTGAGAAGCCCATGTCAGCGGTGGCGTTCGTTTCCGCTTGACGGATTCGTATAGTGGGCAGGACTGAGCAGAAAAGAAAATTACAGGTTTGATATATGTGGAGCCGAATAAAACTTCTATATCTTAACCCTCTTAGCCACATACCACTGTTTATTCTACTTAAAATAGAACACTTAAATATAATTAATATATTATTGAAACAGCTTTTGCCTAAAGGCAACATTGTACCATTATGGAAAAAAATTATGTTTTTCTACAAAATATCTACTTTTGTATATATATATATATATATATATATATATATATATATATATATATATATATATATATATATATAATATTGCACACATGCATAGCCAAATCAATTTTAATAAAAAATGATCTAACATTTAATCAGAAATCAACAATACACTTGCTGCCTTCAGGGAACAATCATTGCAAAACAAGAAATTAGCACTTTACAGAAATTGAAAATACCAGGATGTGAACCTCCTGGAATACTAATACAAATATATACATAATAAGGGGGAAAAGTAAGTAAGTAAAAGTAAGTAATGTACAGCTACCAAATACTTTTGACTCCATTGTAGTAGTGTTGCCTCAAGCCTCAATGTGCACACTTTTGATAACGTGTATAATATAAAGTTATTCAAAATACATCTTCAAACTCTTTCATAAACGTGGCTTCTGATGAAAAAGACAGTAACACTGTTCAAAGGTTCACTTTGATCACATTCACAAAGAGAATATGGCACTGCAGCAAATCTGATACATGCTGAAAATGAAATCAAATCGGCTGCCAATAAATTATATAACCAATTTGTGTGTAAATATTTGCTCCTCCTCTCCTGATAAGAAGGACCTCACAAATTAAGTGCTGTATTTTGTTGCACCATGGTCGCTCAAGCAGACTAAACAACAACATAAAGATAACCCGCTAAGGAGTCAAATTATACTCAAACGAGAAAACAAATAAACAGAAAGTCAGACATAAGAGGTAAAATTACATTACCGGGTTTACCGCAGGAAGGAAAACGACATGGCAAATAATAAAGATATCAAAAGGAGATGAGAGAAAAAAAATGTCTGTGGAGCAGCTTGACAAAAGCTACTTCAAAAAACGTCTGATCCTCAACACAAAACACTGAGATTTATACTCGACCTCAACACCAACACACAGCTGCTGATCAAATACACAGCTCAATATTGTGATATCCTGTTCTAGGTAAATCCGGAGAGCTTTTTTTAACCAGTTAGCGCTATGCTAAGCTAGTAGGCTAAGCTGCTAGCTTGCAAACTTAAAGACAAATACATTTTTTTTAAAATATATTTTGACCGATTAAGCATTGTTAATCCAATTTAATGTGATTAATATGCTATTTAAAAAGACATGTACTAATGTTCATGAGAATACAAAGCTAATGAATGAAAACAATATAGCATTTGTTTCATATGTCATTTGAGACCAGTTGTCTCAGCCAATGTAATGGCTCTGGAGTCAAAGTGGGATTGGATTCTGCTGGGATCTTTTGAAATGCCCAAATCCAGAGCACTACAGGTATGGTAAGGAGAGTAAGACTCACCATTAACAACCACTTTAATGCTGCGGAAGTCAACCTCTCCGCGGGCTTTAATGCGGCCCTCGCAAGTATAGACACCTTCGTCAGTCTTCCTGATCCCTCGGATTTGGAGATGGTTGTTATTCAAAATCCTGAAACGGACTGAGGAACAGAACAAAGATGAACAGATGTGTGCGAAATTGCGTATTAAAATCGCATGCAAATGTATTCATTTTAACAGTTTTTTTCATCTGTTATCACAGGAATTAAAAGTGCCACATTTCTGAGAAAGCACGATTAGGCTTTACCAATGATCTCATCAATTTATTAATGAACGCAAATAATGAGGGTTAAGCAAAGTAAATCTCACTTTTTATGTAACACATATTTTTTTTACATGTAAAGTGTCAAACTTTTGACTTACCATCTTTTTCAAATTGAATCTTTGCACCTTTGTATTTCCAGAGGACGGTGGGGGGAGGTGAACTTATGACGTCACACACTATAACGGCATTGTCCCCTTCAGTGAACTCTTGAGGTGATGGGACATTTGTGAAGGTAATTTTTTCTGGGGGGAAAAGCAGCAGTCCAGCAATGACTTCAATTTATCATGCAAGGCTTCATTTTGTATTGTTGTAGTCTACAGCAAGGAACCCAGTCATTATCTAAAATAAAGTCTCCTCAGAAACACCTATTGGAAATATAATTAGCATTTTTGCTAACATATCTGAAATATGTTGTGACTTGTATTTTAATGTGTCATAAAATATACAGTGCATTTAATGTCAATCACGCAAAACACATTTGGTTTGGTATGGGAGCTCAGGTTTATTTGTATAGTGCATTTTCTACATGCATTTCAGTAGATTTACACAACTGACTACAGTAGATTTACACAACTGATGCAATTTTTCTTTTTTTCCCTTTCACAACAAATTTAATTTTGACCCAATGCAACTTATCGTCAAGTGCAATTCATATTCTGGAAAACACAATGAGCAGAAGCATAAGTGGAGATTTAAATTGTTGATTGGTGCTAGAGAGATTGAGATGGAGACCTCACATTTGGCACAAGGAATGTTTAGACCCTTTCCAACTAGTGTGCCAAACTTCGTAAGTTTTTGCCAAATGATACATAGAAAACTTTAATTTAAATTTGACATCACAATTTTAATATTGCAGTTCTACTATATATATTCTGCCAACACAGATGAATAAAACAAGTCATATCTTACGGTATATCTTCAGATTGACGGTGGCTTCAGCCTCCCGATCACCACTGCTGGCAACACATTTGTATGTGCCGGCATGGTCAACCTTTGCGTTATAGATGGTTAGAGTGGCAGACGTCTCGTCGTTGCGAATCACGCTGGTATCCGGTCTGCCAGGCTCTATTTTCTCACCAGTTGGAGCGAACCAGTCGATTTCCTTGGCCCCACCGATAACTGGAACCAAACCAAATGAACATATCAGCTGATCTTATGTATTATTCATTACATTTGTCATCAAATAAATCATTCCGTTCAAATTAAGCTTGTGTAAACATCCACAAAGCAGAGATGAATCAATCAAAAGCGAATCAGGTCTGACGTGATTGAATTGTAAACTTGAATTAGTTGGGATTAGGTGTCGCTGACACAACAGCTGTCAAAAGGTACAACCTAAAACTTCAACCGATTCTCTGGTTACCAGTCTATTACCCAAATCAGTGGACCGTAGGACACAGCACTGGTGAAGACTCGAGTGTTCAGACCAATTATCAGAGCCGCTGTTCCACGCCTTTGGGTCTTCAAATGAATCCCAGGAGAGTGGAACCAAGAAAAACGTTTTTCAAAGAGAGATATAGGCACACAAAAGGTTTAACGTATTCCTCTTGTAAGCCTTATTCACATGGGACTCATTTACAGAGTTCTCGTTGATATTTGCTGACATAGAACACCATCAGCGACATTAAAGTTGAATTCACACTAGTGTACCATTTCAGCAAATTAATCATCTAGAAGATTACTGCTTTTTTAAGTTACAAAACATGAAAAACCTGACCTTTTAGGACCAGCAATCAGGTCACTAAAACTGTTTACCAGATTTTTAGAAGGTAACATTGAAAAGATTCATAAAGAAGGGGACACACATTTTTAAATACAGACAATAATCGACCAAAGGGTTTTTCTTCCAAATATGATGATCACCTTTTATAAAATATAAAAGACAAATACATATTGCAATAAAGTCCCTATTTCTACTATGTGAGAAAAGTAGTAAATGTGAGGTAAAAACAATATATTTGCAAAATTAAATAATTGTTTTTTTATTGTCATAGCCAAAACGAATAAAAACTTGAAACTATTTATTTAGTACTAAGTTGGTTTTTCCAACCCACTATCAGTTAGATGCATATATCTTTTAAAAGAACATTATTTCGATTTCAATTCTCACAATAAACGTTGTTCCAAAGCAGTTTTACAAATAAAATTGGCTTAAAAAAAACCCAGTGAACAAAATAAAGGCAGCTGAGGCCAAGACGCATACTTTCAAAACAGTTTGTATTTGTACTCTCTGTCTCTCTCAAACAAGAGTTTTACTGTTTTACTGTTTTTTGATCAAATTCTGCTCTAAACTAGATTTCCTTTCCTGAAGGAAACAATTGCTCATAAAGCAGAAAATGAGCAGTGTTAATGTTTGTGGTTAAATGACAGCAGGAGAAAAAGATTGACAGTAATATGCAATACAGACGGATAAACAGACGCATTACAATTTGGTAGGCAAAGAACCCAATGACATCAATGTCAATTGATTTTAAATGCCAGATATATTATCAACACAAAACCATGTCGGAACCAGATGCAACCTGGTCAGCTGGCACTCTGTTTCCATTTCTATGGCATCACACCAAAAAGCCTCGCCCACACTGGGAACTAACTAGAAAGGAATCCCACTCCTTGCTTACAAAATCCAAGAATAAATGAAATAAATAAGCTTGAAATTCTCTACAAAATAAATCCCTGCAGTAAGCTGCGGTTACCTGCAGAAAAGCACTGTAATGAGGACCAGAAGGTATCTGGTCAATACGAAAACTTACCTTCACACAAAAAGAATCGAGACTCTCCAACACTGATCTCGCCCTGCGCAGGTGTAATATCGACCTGCAGAGAAACTGTAGAGAGAGAAAAGTATTAAGATTAAAAGAACACATCAAACATACCTGCTATAATAGAGCTAAAGTTAGTCCAAAAATCACACAGTTCGAAAAGTTCCTCAGTTGGGAGTTGTTTCTCCACATGCATAATTCAGCTGCCTCTGAGAGCACTTTCCATTAATTCCACACAAGCGGCACATCTCTCCTCTTTTACAGCTGCACGAGTAACTATGGAAACCCCTCTGACACAAGCTCTTCAGATAAACAACGTCGCGTCATTTTGATCCGACTAAACGAGAGGCGACAACAGAGAGTGAACTTAACAAGCTCATTGTCAACTCGGCCATTTCACCCCCTTAAGAGTTTCGCAGATTCATTTATTGCCACCGCATCTGACGGCGACATCAGCCATTCAGCACTATGTCACAAATGCATCCCATTATGCTGAGATTCATTTCTGAGAAACTCTCCTCTTTACTCATTCTAAGATAAGCCAGAAAGGCCGTTTGGTTTTAAAAACAATACTTCTATCTAAAGTATTTTGCTCACGGAAACTCTAGGAATGGAAATAGTAAAACAGATCAATATGTTTCAATTGAGGAAACAACTCGGAGCTTGGGCGTTAACTTGACTGTGGCTCATTTCTCATTCATATGTTGGAGCACAGGGGATGTTGGGAAAATGAGTAAAGACAAAGAAAGCAGACTGAAGACAAAATTGATCCTCTCACAGATGGTGGCCTTTAGTCTTCTGGGTAATTTAATAAATGGACAAAGCCGGATGAGGGTAAACCTCAATTAAATCAGCATATTCAATCAATACAACCAGATGTTTGTTGTTCTTAGTTGAAGGGCCATTTATTTCATGTGTCTTCACACATTTATAATCTTTTTGTATAGACAAAAGAATAACTTTAAATCAGTCAACTTTGGGAGTGACATAAAAAGGCTAGACTTCTGCTGAGGACAGGACTTTAAATGAATTAGCCTCTTATTAGCAAGGCATGCTGGGAGATGCATGGTGACACTGGAGCCATGTGTGCAATGGCCACAGACCTCTAATCTCGGAATTCCCAGCTTGAATCTGCTTTTAAGAATTACAAGAACAATGCTGCCTACAGTAAACGCTTTTGTTCAAGGTAAAGACAGATTTGGCTTCTACACTTTGACCAGGAGTATTTTACTGAAAGAAAATATGAGGTGGAATCAAGTTATGCTTGAAGCAGATCTTCTGGGAACATGCTTCATAATTGAACTCTGAAAACCTTTAGAACTGAAAACTTCATCCCCAGTGGAAAAATATATCTTCTTATAATAAAGCTGCACAGAACGTCTGCAACTATTTAAGTCAGATGAATACATTAACAAATTTAAAAATGCCCACATTTACATGTCAACTCAAGTCTGATCAGAAAATGGCCAGTTGGAATGAGATCTTGAGGATAAAAGAAGCTGTTCTTGGCTGTGTAGCACCTACAACTCTGTATATCTTTATGAGGGATCCCAAATAGAAACTGGCAGATCCTGATAACAAATCAGAAATATATTACAACTGCTATAAGCAGCTGCCCATGTGAGCACAAAGATTTACATTTCGTTTTACATATAAAGGAGGAGTTTACATAGGGGGCTTAAATGAAATTCAGAAAGAAAAAAAAACACTGACACAGAAGTGATTTTTTCATTCTATGACAGTTTTCAAGCTCAACTGCTCTTTAAGAACCGCTTGAAAGTCTGCATCTGTGGAACGGAGTAGTTCATAACTGGTATGAAAGCAATCCATTCTACTTTGTGGAAGTGAGCAGCTATTGATGGCATATAATGTGCCTGTTATAGTATTATAATGCATTCCTCATTGCTGCTGACCTCTGCTGAAATTGGATTACAGATCAATTGAACCAAGTTTGAAAACAGCCTCAGTCAAAGCAAAAGAATTTTCACAGCACACCTCCACCTCATTTCTCAAGGCTGTTTTGTGTTTCAAGTAAAAGTGCACTCAGAATTAAAATGCTGTCTTCATATACTCACCGTTGTGTCATTACATACAACTTTTTTTTCTTCTGTAGAACACAAATGTGAATGAATTTTAAGTACATAAAAAACCCAAAAATTGGTCTCTACAACTTGTGCATCCAATTCCAAGTCTTCTTAATATGAGAAATAGATTTACATTTATCATCATTCAAATCTTTTTACCAAATTGTCTACTCCATGAATCGATCTTCAGTTCAACTCACTGACTGAATCTGGTTAACAGCTTACTGGAAATTGAAATATTATCAATTATATGAATATCAACTGACATTTTAATCTTTTCATCACACCAATCTATAGTAAGATTTCAGTTAGCAAGTTTATGCTAGTTTTATGAGACTTTTATGGTGCTAAGGTTGAAATCAATGCCCATTCATTGTAAAAAGCTACCAGTGCACTTTAGAAAAATACCTTCTGTGTTGCACAGAAGAAAGAAACTTAGATGTTTGGAACGACATGAGTGTGAGTAAGTGACAGATATCTTTATCTGAGAAATCAATGGAAGTGTGGATGGTGTTTCATGCACTATTTTTCTCTGAGTCGTGAGTAAGTGCTTTTGCGATAACGGAGTTGTGTGTGTGTGATAGTGACTGAAGCTGGATGTGCTTTTTTTCCTCACAGACCCACCCAACCAGACACATAACATCTCACCTCATCTGTTTATCACATCCAAAATGACGCAAATGTAGAACATTTGAACATTGTTGACAGGAAATGGCCCTGCAGAACTGTCGCACTGAATCTTAAAAGTAAGAGATAAAGAGATCTGCAGGCATTTCTAAATCAGCATCTCTGCTGGAGACTGGGAATACCTGAATTTGTGATATTTTCTCCAACACAGCTGAACTGCATGTGCAACCAGCTGGGTTAACACTAGATGTCGATTTCAAATGAACTGCCTGCAGTCTGACGGTGGTATCATGGGTAGGTTATCATCCCTCAAGGGAGAGTTTCTTCATGAAAAACACCATGAGAAAAGTCTGGGTCACGGGGACCACATATGAAACTAACTGTTTACTAGCACTGTGTGGGAAAACAGAAGAACATAAGATTAAATGAAATTCTGGAGTGCTGTGACTGTTCAGAGATGATAAATCCATGCTGAAAGAACTTGTTGGAATCATTACGTCATTACAATTACTTGGTTACCTTAGTCAATATAAAAAATAGGACTATTTAGTGTTACAAAGGCTAATTTTTTTTTAGCTAGAAATTTAGTTTATTAATCATTCAGCAAGCATTCAAACATTCACTTGTATTCAGCAAGGATGGATTCAACTAATCAAAAGTAGGCTAAATGCTATTTTGAACATTTTATTCATCAAGAAATCCTGAAAAAAACATGTATCCACAAAAACATTAAAAAGCTATTTTCAACACTGACAATTAGAAATGTTTCTTGAGCACCAAATCAGCATATTAAAATGATTTTTTAAAGGATCATTTGACACTAAATGAACAAACTAAAACTTAAGTGTTGTCTTCACAGAAATCACTTTATTTAAAAAAACAATAGTTTACGTTAAGGGGAAGTCATGGCCTAATTTACTAATATGTAGGAATGCACGATCATGATTTTTCATGGCCGGTTCCGATATCAATTTTTTTATAAGCAAACTGGCTGAATCCAGTACCGATTCTGAATCCAAACACAATCAACATACATTCATTAAGATGTTTCTTAATCAGCATTCAGTATTTTAGTTTTTAAATTTGGTTTTAAATTCACAAAAGGTCTTTACCAGTGAGACGAAATAAAAGTATGCTATAGTGTATAAATACATTATTCCAAAATGTTAAAATCAAATAATGTTGGTGCGATTAAAAAAAGATGCAAAGCGTTTCATTCATCCAATTAAAAAGGGGTAATGATTCACATCTATATACTTTTACTTGAGCCAATGAAAAATAACTAACTATTGTCTCAAGTTAAAAAAATATAGATTTGAATCATTACTCTAAAAAAATTTCACTTGAATGAAGTGTGCTATTTTCAGTGTGCTACAGCAGGTGATTTTTAAATCCAATTAAGTCGATTAAATTTTAAGGTAAATTAAGAACTATCATCCTATACAGAACTGACATTTACTTCTGGCTTTTCAAACGTGTATGCAAGTTCTACTGTATAAAGCAGTTCTGTTTTGTAACAGTTTAGTCCGTTTCGTTTCTCATCCAACACGCGAGAAGTTGAGCTGTACATCCCTTCACTGTCTCTGCTTGTGCAGGGCTTGGACAGGTACAGTACGCTCGCGCAGCTTCAGTGCGCACAGGAAAGGCTCTTATTTGTGCGTCAGTACACCAGACTGTTCATTTCCTGCAATCTGTGCCTCAGACATGAAGCTCTGCTCTTCCAATGCCGAATGGCTCCCCGTGTCCTACGCACAGATTCTGAAATACTTCCACACAAATGACATAGCAAATTATAACAATGTAGTATGTGCACGTGGGTGCACTTCAGGAAAAATCAGACTAAAAAAAGACCAAAAACCGGCTGATTGCCGATCGCGTATTTCAAGCAAAAACTTTTTTTTAATGATTTATTTCCGGTTAACTGGTGCATCCCTACTAATATGTTTCCTCAGTTTACTAACACGTGTCCATGATTTACTAATTCATTCCTTCAATTTACTAACATTTGTGCATGATTTACTAATTTGTTCCCTATGTTCACTAACACGTGTCCACGATTTACTAATACGTTTCCTTAGTTTACTAACACATGTGCAAGATTTACTAATATGCCTCCTCCGTTTACTATCATGTGTGCACGATTTTCTAATACATTCCCTCAGTTTACTAACACGTGTACAATTTACTAATTTGTTCCCTTGGTTTACTAAATGGATGCACAATTTAGAATAGAATAGCCTTTTTTTTTTTTTTCCTTAGTACGATAAAACGTGAACAATTTAATTAATTCCTTTGGTTTACTAAAACGTGTGCAGTAATTAGTTTCCTGTTTATTAAACCATGCACAAGATTTACTAATTTGTCGGTTTGATTCAAGTAAATTATATCATCGATATAACAATTTGTCCCCTCGTTTTAAAGTCAATTTGAAGTAAAACTGAAAGTGAAGTGACGTGACGTGAGGTAAAGTATAGTGGCCCATACTTGGAATTTGTGTTCTGCTTTAAACCCATCCAAGTGCACACACAGTAACACGCAATCATGCACACGATTTACTAAAACATCCACATGATCTACGAATGCATTCCCTAGGTTTATTAAATCATGTGAAAGATTTACTAATTTGTTCATTCTTTTTAGTAAATCGTGCACAAAGAATAGTAATATGTGCCCTCGTTTTAAGTAAATCGTATGCACAAAATAATAATTTGTTCTACTTCCTGTCCGCATTCTTATAAACCAATGTACTGCAGATGCCTCTCATTAAGATTTTTGAGAATGTCTCTATAATTAATTCCCAAATAAATAACAAAAACAAACAAACAAACAAAAAACTATTAAAGTGTCTCTGTCCATAACATAACACAATAGCAGCAACAGGTTTATAAGAATGGCAGTGGAACAAATGATTATTTTTTGTGCATGATTCACTTAAAATGAGGGAATGAATCTTTCTGTATATACTTTCATAACATAGTATATACTTTCATAACATATACTTTAATTTTAAGTGTATACTATATACTTCTCACAACACATTATACACTTTCTTAAAAATAACAAATCTGTTTTTAATAAAATAAGAATTTAAACAAATCAGCCCAAAGTTAAAGTTTGGATAAAACAACATTTTAAAATCCTTATTTTGTGCGATCGTACAAAATTTAAACTTCTGCTCCACATGAAACTAAATATCTTCTAATTTAGCTGAGACTGCATAACATTACGCAACAGTCTCACTTTCTTGCCTTTGGAAACACGGCTGATTAGAACATAATCAGTGACTTCACTTGAGGGACGATGGGGTTTATTTTTAGTCAAGACAAAGTGGGGGAAGATTTACAATCTTTGCCTCAGACATTAATTGAAAATGACATGTTTAAAAAAAAAACTCTTCTTTTTGTAGCCTGATTAATTGTCCAATTCTGAAGCTCCAGCACTGCGTGAGAGAAAGACATCTCCGAGCTCACGTCTGATTTCTGCCGAACACAAATTGACATTGTTCAAATCCTAATGCGTTAATCATTTTAACAAGTTGTCTGAGATCGGAGTTCTGATTTCACCATAGTGTCTCCATGCTTCGGTGATAAATGCACACCAAAAAAAAAAAAAAAAAAATAGCAGGCAGAAAGAGCTCTAAAATGCATTCAGAAACCTTTTAATCAGAGACTGCACAAAAAGGCCATGATAAAAGTGATAATGGGGAGAGAGAGGACTCAATTATGAGGCTTTTTATTTGGTGCAGTGAATTCATCCGCTTTTATTTGCACTTCCACACTCAGTTTCAGCCTTTTGTGCCCAAGTAAACAAGGATAATTCAAACTGAGCCAATAAGAGGTAACATTTGCTCTGAACTAGATGCTCCTCGGGTCTCAGTAGGTGTTGTACCTTTTTCCACGAGTGCGAATCTTAAAAAACAGCTCACAACATTCTCTATGTGATGTGGCGCTGTTGCTTGGCAACATGACATCCCGTGTGTGTGCAGAGTATGTTAATGAGCTGAATGCCAGGGTGTCCAGTGATCCACTGGAGCAGAGCCGCGGGCTGTGTAACATATGTAATGTGAGCAAGAGACTATGACATTTCCGCGCACATCGCTGCCTCGAACTCTGCATAGTGTTGAATTATTTTCAAAGCTGTAGGGGCATTGTTTTACATAGTGGCATTTTAAGACGCAGCCAGATTCGGAGCCCCATGGGTACCATGCTGTTGTTTACACCCCGCTGTTCCTTTCACCTGGGTTGACTCATTTCTAGAAAAGCCAAAAACAACTTAAAAGTCATCTGAAAAGGTTAAAGAATGGTATTTGTTCTCAATGAACTCGACTGTGAAAGAAACAGGGCTGTTGGAGAACGAAACCAATCAGTTTGGTTCAACAGACCATTGGTCAGTTGTTTAATCCAGGGGTTTTCAGACTCTCTAGCGCCGAGGAGCTCTAAATATGATGAGCCTCCTGTGAGGGACTGCCTTTTGAAAACAGAAATAAAGCTATTTCATAGTGCTGGAGAAAAATAGCATGTAAAAATAATTGCTTCCGTTTTATCTTGTCACTTTAATAAAACAAGTACCACTACATGAACTTTAAAGTTCTTTAAAGAAAGAAACTTTTATTATTTATAAAAATAACAATCATAAAAAAATACTTTCCTGTTTATGCAGACTTTTCTGTTTTTAATATAATAAAATAGCAACAATTAATAAAGACAAGACAATAAATCCAGCAGAAATTCTGAATTCTGAATAAAAAGATGAATAACCATGTTTAAAACAACTATTACTTAAACAGATTTCATTCATATATTAAATGCATATTAACTATATGGCTGCAACTAAAGATAACTCGGTTACACTTTAGTTTAGGGACCAATTCTCAGTATTAACTACGACTTTTGCCTCAAATGTTATGGTTTCGACTAAGGAATCTAAAGTATGGTCATGCAGAAAAAGGCATTAATTTGTGCTTTATACATATTAATAAACAGCTAATATACTAGTAATGTGGATGCTAATAAGCATCTACAGTATTTAATAGTGAGAATTGGTCCCTATACTAAAGTGTTACTGATAACTTTTCTATTGATTAATCTATTGTTTTTTTTATTTTATAATTTATCCCTCAATTACTCAATGTTATGAATATTTTTCTTCATAAATTTAATCAATTGTTTTCTGATCTATTAATACTTTAGTTAACTTACTAAAACGCAATAACCATAGTTTCTGCCATTAATCTTTCAACATTTTATTCGAACATGTTCTCATAAAATAATTACTTTATAAATAAATAATTTCCAACATAATAAAACAAGTGCCAAGAATTAAAAAGCCATTTATCAGTAATAAAAAAGGTTGAACATAGATTCAGCCCAACAATGACTAGTGTCGACTGTAATCAAGAAGGTGTTATTTCAGGTTAATATCAGTGTTTAAAAAATGAATAAAAAAGAATGAATAAAAATGTAATAACTTCATCTTCTTTTATCTTTATGGCTGACCTCACCAAGGCCACTTACGTTTAATCAACAGATGTTGGCGAAGTTTCCTTTTCATGATCCAATAAATTCCTTAAGGATACAATAAATCCCTGCACATTTTTTTCTCATTCTAAATCATGATTCACTCGACAAGTGTCATATTAAATCAAATGGCTTACTAATGCCATTTCATGTTAACATCATAAGAGATTTGCTGAAAATCCTTCTGCAAACAAATCATAGCATTGTGAACAAACTCCTCGCATAAAACTGGGCGGTCTGTCAATTTGCGACTCTTGCTGGGTAAAACATCAAGCAGCACAGAGTTTTCCTTACACTGTGTGGATGAGGCTCGCCACATAATTAAGCTGATTTCAGTCACATCATCACTTGGTTTGAAGCATTGGCGCGACAAGCTAATTCTGTACAACAAGCTCTACAATTTTTACCGCTATAATGGTTTCAATTGTCGACCTGCTGTTGCTGCTATTTTTGTCGGAGCTACTGTACATGTAAGACACCTGTCACGCTGCACAGACTCATGGGCCAGCTTAAGCAGATTACCGCTGTGTATTTACAGTCGGCAATGCACCCAGAGAGATGCCACTGTGTGGAGAATATGATGAGCTACTTATCCGCAGCCCTGGGGCGGGAGTAACCCTTTCACAAACGAGGAAGCCATCTTCAATCTGCTGAGCTACGGGTATTGCAAGCTTGAGTCTTTTTTAATGAGTTCAAATAATACACAAACTTCACACACTGGCTGTGCAAAAACAGCATGCGATAAATCCAGTGAGTGACGTTATGTAATATGGTCAGTTGCTCGCATATGGGGGACAATCTGGGGTGAACAAACAGGCTGCGAGCGGTTGCTAAGTCAGGTTTGCATTTGCTTGCTGATCATGCCACAACCACAGTGATCGTCCCTGCTACCCGTTGCTATGGAAACCAACCCCCCTCCTCAACCTACCCCAATCTCTCCCTGCTCGTAAAATCCATGTGAATAGGATGCAATAGACCACCACTGGAAAAGCTCACCATGAGCTGAGGAGAATAACATACATTTAGCCAAAGACTACTCTCCCTTTTAGACAATATTTTGGCTCAGATTGAAATTTATTCTGAACAATAAATTAATAAAATATAATAATACAATCAAATAATGTATAAAATAAAACAATAACTAATTTGTATTTTATGAAATAATAATGTCTTGTTGAAATCTAGTGAGAGTATTATTTTATTTTACATATTGCTAAATTTAGCTCTACCCACATCTTGGCATTATATAATAAAAGTGCATCTGAAGTACAGACTGTTCAGCACTTAGTACAAACTTCAGCACTATTACAAAGCAGACAAAAATGTTGCCCACTTCAAATAGCCACTGCCTACTCTAGAACGTCTTTTTATAAATCTGAAACATCATATTTTGTTTCAATGAATTAATTTTTATGTCATTTTTATACGAGATGGGCGATAAGTAATATCATAACACGTTTTTGTTGTTGTTGTTTTTTTTCATGAAGGAAGATGATCCATGATCTTGCCACAATTGTTTCGGTGTTGTTTTTCTGCAAATTAATAAAAACTAGCAGGCCTTACAACTAATATAAGTAAATATTTCTCATGCTTACTGATGACAAGCAAACAGTCAGAACAAACAATTGGTAAGCAATATAACAAATAAATACAACAGATACAAATAAAGTAAACAAATTAAGTGCTTTACATTTTTCAGGCAAGTCTAACAGTAGCATCCAGGTAAGAAAATTGAATAAAGTACTCAAATATAAAATACAACATTTTATGAATGAAATATACACTGATTTTTATTAAAGCTACAAAAAAATATTAGGTCAAGAGCAGTGAGTGACTTTTTATTTTGTCGTTTAAACACACAACAGTGGGTTTATTAGGCTGCTGTCACTTTAAGACTTAATGCAAGATACAACATACTAGGGCTGCTCCGATCAGGATCTTTGAGGCTGATCACTTATCCCCGATCACAGAAAGCAGTATCTGCCAATACTGATCATTGATAAAGGCTTATTTTTAGCATTTATAAATATATACTCCAAGTGTCTCTTGTGAGAGAGGAAGCAGCACAGACTGTGCTTTCACAGAAGAGTCCACTACTGATCCTTAGCTATTTACCACAACGGCACAAACACAACATTTATCCATTATTTTGATTTCAAATACAAACATTGTCACTGAAAATGCCTTTTCAGCATTGCCTTTTATTTTGCATTTACTTCTACATTTATATATTAATTTGCTCAAGCAAGTGGCAAAACATTTAGTTTTCAACTAGTTTTCTTACTAGGGCTGTGCGATATGGTGAAAATATCTAATTGTGATTTTTTTGACAGATATTGCAATTGCGATTTGATAAGCGATTTTAAATTCATTTGCAAAGTCAAGCATCAGCTTAATATTGTCAATAATGTGCAGCACAGTATCATTACCCTGCTGAAAAATTCCTTTTTGCTTTTAGCATTATTCCAATAGGAATTACTGTTGTTCTATTTATTGCCATCTGCCAGGTTATATCCCACCATTAGAATCTGTCAAAAAGACACCATTATAGTTTACATTAAAACCAATACAATTCTCATTAGAACTCTGAAATCCATTCAATTGTGAATTGGGAGGGGTTCTATATATTTTAAATATTTTTTTTTTTTTCAGCAGACAAGATTATAACGGTATAACTACTTTTACAGAATTAACTTAATTACTGTATTTCGCTGGAAATATTTGTTTATTTTATTTTCATAAATAAAGAACTATTTCTTTAGTCAATTATTCAATTATTAAATATGTTACACTGTATTTGGGTTTTTAAGAACAAGTGGAAATGTGCTGAATGTTTAATTTCATTCAAGTTAAATTAGCAAGCAGTTAGACTGAATTTACATTCATTTTAAACGCATGGCCAGGAGCGAGCTGACGAAGGTTGCGCACGTGCGTCGAGCCTCATCCATACTATACTGCCAGATGTGCTTGTGGAGATTTGCATTGCAGGGCCGCGCGAATATAACGAGCGTTATGAAAAAGGGTGCGTGAGTTCGACAAGTGTGCATGGCTTGTCCGTGACACAGTATTCGCGCCGCGTGGGGAAGAGAGGAGCGAGTATGACAAAGCATTCAGACAGGCTGTTTGTGCGCTCTTCTGAATTGGCAATAGCGAACACGCAATAAGAGATGATGAATTGTGATGCAGCTCTTGCAAAATACCTTTTTTGTTAGTTGTCTGTCATTTCAGAGCTTACGTTACATAACGTTTTTCTTTAGTCTTAATTTTGACAGAGTAATTTCACGTCCACATCGCAGGCTTTTGCGATTAGAAAATCACAATGTCTCAAATTGCGATTTCGATTCGATTTCGATTAATCGCACAGCCCTATTTCTTACGTTATCAAACTTACCATTGACAGAAATAGTCAGCTCTACTGCTTTTCCTTTTTTTTATTATTACAAACAATCCTGGCGTTCGTAAAGAACTTTGTTTTTCTTCCTCCATGAGTGCCATCATTTTGCCTTGTTTATCTAAAAGTGCTCTTTCCCTTTAAACCTAGCCAAAAAGACATGTGTGTCCACTCTTTCTCGGATCGCATACACAGAAAGCTGCTTGTCAGTATGTGGTTACCAGATTCAGTTCTCTTTCGCGGCTTATTGTGCTTTTAATAACTCTTTTAAATATCAACTATGTCACACTCTTTACTTTCTCATTTATCCGTATTTCTTTATCGCTCAGCTCTAACATGTTAAACTGATGGTTCACCCAAAAATGAAAATTCTGTCATTGCAGTTTTTTTATTTGCTTTGGCACAATTTTCACAAGTAATTGGTAAATTTTCAAAACACTTAGTACTAATATCAAAACACATCATCAAAAGAGCACTTTTAACAAACATTTCAGCATATTTTCAGTTGTGTCAGTACCATACACACAATCGCAACATATCATTTTCACTATACACAAAATAACTGTTTCATCTTTATAAATGCTTAATTCGCAGTAACTGGCTTTCATAAAGCTATAACTATCAAACTTTTAATTTGCATGATTTCTCAATAAGTTTAATACATTTGTCTATTATTTAATATAACTCAACTCATCATGAATTATTTGGTGCATCTATAGATATAGATTCAATAGATATATAATTTCTATAGAACTGCAATTTAGGGATTAGAGATCTACCGATATGGCTTTTTCTATAGCCGATGCCGATGTTTAGAGGTCAGGGTCAGCCGATGGCCGATATGTGCTGCCGATTTTTAGGGCCGATATCTTGGAGTTTTCCCCTTGATTTGCATGCTAAAATGTCACACTAATTATAAGTGGATGCACAACACATTTTTTCTAAACCTATCATAATTTATTGAGCACTGACTTGAACCATCTCTTCATTCATCTTAATTTAGTGCACTGCACTGTATTAAAATAAAAAAAAATGTATCCAAAGTTAACCAAACAAATTAATAAACTGACCAAGTATTAAATATATAAAACAGGTAATACATATATATGTGTGTGTGTCAATCATTTACATAAAAGTTTTAGAGCATTTACATTTATCAAGTAGAATTTTTCAAGTTTGTTGGAACATAAATGTAAACTTAAATATACATTTAAATAAATACAATTTTAGAAATAAAAATAAATTAAACTGAAAAATATAAAAAAATAAATATATAAAAAATAAATAACAGTAGTGATGCAAAGACACTAGCAACCAGCAACATTTGTGTTTGTTATAAATGACACAGACACACACATTGCGAATATGGAAACATTTGGATATGTGCAGAACGAGACGTGAGCAATAACCTCCAAATAAATCTAGTCAAACCCGCGCTCGCTCGTCCTCGTCTGGACTTAGTGCACATGGCATAATATCTTCTTTTTAACATAATAATAAGGACTTCTCATCTCCCAGTCTGCTGTGATGAAGTGAGCAGTTATCGTCACAGAGCTCTCCGTCCCCCTGGACGTCCACCCGTCTGTCGTCAGCGCAACAGAGGATGCTCGGGATAGTTCATCCACAACCTTTTTCTTCTCCTGTTCATAAAGATCTGGCACAATCTTTTCACTCTAACCTCTTTCCTTCATCATTATATCTGACAGGGAAGCCAAAATGTGCGGGGCGTTCAAGCTCCTCCGCTCGGCATTATCACTGAGTGTGGACTGAACATGCGCAACTTTTTTTTTTTTTTTTTCATAAATCAATCCGCGGGTCACGCGTATGCCGAACTGAAGATATTGATCGGAACGGATCACGGATCAATGATGATCTGTTGCACCACTACTATAGTGTCATTTGAAAACATTGCAGTTGCGTTTCAAAATACAACAACGAGCACCACGAAACCATTTAAAGAGGCGCATTCAGCGGTCTCCTTGACAGAAAACATTCAGCAAAGTAAAATGATCTCAAACGTATGGCGCGCTCTCTTCATTTTATCAAACGATCATAATCACATTTATTCATTTTACAGTCCTGCTACTAGCATTTTATTGATACTAAAACCCCTTTAATTCAGGTGAGAAAGCTTTTTTTTTTATGGCTTTTGCACATAATAATAATACCACTGCAGACGCTTTTATTTTAATTTAAACGACGATCGATCATGGAAATTATCAAATATTGACATCCCTAAATACAAATGAGTTGGATGGAAAACTGGTTATTGTCTGCATCAAACCATGCTTCCGAACACATGTGATTCACCATTCTGGGCAGCTCCAGGACAGCTGTCTCTCAGAGCGCGGTGCTGTCTGTGAGCGGGGCGGAGTAACGGAGCCCTCAATCACGCTGCAGTGTTTGTAAGAGCTGACAACTTCTCCACTCCATTTACAGAGTGAAATTCTCTGACTACCTTTATCTCGCAGGTCTGTTGTTGAATCTTCCAAAAGTTTTGGCTCGGGGTGCTTCACATGCAGTGGCTGCAGCAGCACTTTCCACCGCGCCAATAACACGGGGCTGCCCGCCGACGTGCCTGACTTTAAATCGGCGCTACTAAACACGGATATCGGTCGATGCCGATATATTAAAAAATGACAAATATCGGCCCGATATATCGGCCGAGCGAAATATATGGTTGACCTCTATTAGGGATAACCAAATGCAATTAATTATTTTTTTGATAACCACTATTTTGTAAGTGTGTGTGCATGTGTGGTTCAGGTAAACCCTATTTTATGGGTACAAAATGTCCCTACAAAGATGACGATATCTGAAATGATTGTCCTTTTTTGGGTCCAATAATTGTTTTTTTTCTCGTAAGGGTAGGTTTAGGAATACGGTTAGTGTAGGGGAGACAGCATAAAACCCATTATGATAAAAAAAAAAAAAAAAAAACTGTGTGTGTGTGTGTACCTACTTACTGTAACCATATTTTGGGGACAAATTGGTATCCAGAAGTAAGCAAAACTTGACAAAATCACCTAAAACCTCCCTTTGAGGACATCCTCATTTGTAAAACAGTGTGTTTTGCTATTTTTGAACATACAGCAGGACACTAGAGAAATATACTGATCAGAGATCTATCAGAAGAAAGGAGACAGATGGCATAAAATACAGCATTTTACATTACATTATGCCATGTGATACTGTATATAGAGGCATTACCATGGTAAAGACTGCCCATTATTATAACTCACCCTTCATCTGAAAAATTCAGCTAGAATATAGATTCAGTCATATTGAACAGTGAGGACATTTACTGCATTGACAGTTAACTCTGTTCTAGCACAAAATCGTATGGTCATGTCATACCTTCAGTTTATGTGAGAAATGCAAGTTAGGTAATGTAAGTGTATTTTCTAACATGACAGTTATTGCCTGTATAATTGTAATTATTTCAACAAAAAAGGTGATTTGAAACCTGAATCTTGCATTGTTTGCTCATGAATGAACTGACCGTTGTGTTTTGGTTATTAAACCAAATGTTCTCAATACATTTCACAATGATCTTGTGTTTTGAAACAATGATTATGTGGAATGGAAATATGCGCAACTACAATGAAATCATGATTTTCAGGTTTTGAAATAATGACTAGCCGTGTTAGAATTGTGATCGGTTTAAAGTTTTGAAAATGTACACCTTATTTGTGAAAATAGTACAGGATCAATAAAAAAATTAATAAAAAAAAAAGAAAAACCTTTAATTACTTGCCCTCATGTCGTTCCAAACCTGTAAGAACTTCATCTTCAGAACACAAATTGAGATATTTTTTATGTAATTTGAGAGCTTTGCATACAGTAGTGGTGTGCGAGAAGATGAACAGTTTGGTTATGGACGAAAAAAAATTCTTGACAATCTGCTTTTGAAGAAATATATTAGTATCATGCTACCGCACACATTCTACCAGCTGCAGTTCTGGTGCCTCCGTCTCAAGATACTGTACAATGCGAAATGCATTCACTCCAGTGTTAACAACGGTAGAGTTACTCTCACAGGATACTGCACTTAGTCGCAATCACAAAAGTACATTATTTGCATTTGCTTTAAAGCCTTGTTGGTCAAATGTTTCATTCACACACTGTTCTGATGTGTTCTTTTTATAAACACCTACACCCGAATTGCGCACACTAAAAACCCTGTCAAACAGCACATGATTACTGAACTAAGTCATCTTTTACACTAATACTGTCAAAACACACAAGGTTTACATGATACAATACATTACTCAATTGTAATAACAGTTCACAATAGGGCTGGGCGATATGGAGCAAAAAATATATCTCGATATATTTTGCTATATCTCGATATACGATATATATCTCGATATCTTTACAGGAAAAATAACACCCAAAAAACTACTGCAAAAACAAATATGGCAAATATTACATGTTAAGGGGCCTATGAAACATTTTATTTTTTTCTTCACCATATGTTTTATTGTTACCTAATTCTGTGTTTTAGCATGTGCAATTATTTAAATGCATAAAAACAACTTAATAAGTTAAAAACAATTCTTAAAATAGCCTTATGTGAAATGTTTTTTTCCCTTCAGAAATTCTGTGTATTTACATTTTTCTGATTATCAAATGAAGGCATAAAACATTCATTTAATTTATTTTTTAATTATTTAAAATTAAGCAAACTTTATTTTTTGGTAAACAAAGGGGATTTACTATTAAAAATAAAACATGGGAGAAATGCTGTGTGATTATTTCTTATAAAATTATGTTCGTTTCATTTTAATAGTAGTAGTAGTGGGCTATCTACATTCTGCTGTACAATAGTAATAGATTTCTGTCAAATACTTTTATTTTGACGGGTTTACCTTTACAGTTCTGTGTATGTGATACCACAGTCTATGATGTGATATGAGCTAGTCTTACTCAAATCAAACGGTCAGATGCTCATGAAGTGACTCTCAGTGCAGTTCTGGAGATGTTCCTCATGTGTTCACGTCTTTATTTAGAGAGAGGAAAGACAATGAAATCAGCGCGAGCGTTATGCGAGCTTCCGTGTTTAATGAATGAAGACGCGCTTCTGCTCCATTCGTTGACACAGACACGCAGAACATGCAGGAATCATATTTAAATAGACTTTTCCGGGTTAATATTTGCAGATATTAGTCCATTTCGCGATTTGATGTAAGTGCATGACCGACTTTTGATTAATTCATTTAAAATTTGACCAATTCCGTGACATTCCGCGTTAAACTGTAAATTCCATTTTTATGACTGGATTCCGCGATTCCGTCCGCGTTTCATTGGGCCCTACAGTAGACATCTGCCTGCCGTTCGCCCTACGCCTTAAAACTGAAGTATCTCCATATAATGGAGCCAGTTGTCTTTTTTTTTTTTTTTTGACTAGTTCTCTACACGCGAGGTGAGAGGGGACAAAAGCAAGGAGGCGGGGGGCGAGCGAGCGGGGGCGAGCACAGCACAGGGAAGGCAAACAAGCAAAGTGGCGGAATCAGAATATAAACAATATATCGATATATACGATATGTCAAAATCCATATCGTGTTTAAAAAATATCTCGATATATTTTAAATATCGAGATATCGCCCACCCCTAGTTCACAATATCAGCGTTTTTATATTTTTGATCAAATAAAAGCAGCCTTAGTAAGCCTAAGACACTTCTTTCCTACAGAACCCAAACTTTTTAACAGAAATCTATATACTGAAGAGTGCTGAAGACTGGAATATTTAAAATCCTGAAAAAAATTATGTCTAGTTAAACTCTTCATGTTATTGCACCGAGTACTTATTGCCTTAGCAAATATTGCAAATTAATTTATCTTAGCGTTAGCAATTATAAAACATAAATCACAGTCATTATCAAAGGCCTAATGTCTAATCACAACAGCACACTTCAAACGTTTGAAGAAATATGCTTTCCCCAGCCTGTTTAAAATGATCAGTGAGTCAGCGCGCAGAGGCAGTGCGGATCTGAGAGTTACTCCAGGCAGATGAGATCTGACCATATTCAGGCAATTTGCGCTGAGTGCCCATCAACATCTGCGCATAACTTTACAGAAGCTCTCCAATGCAGCGGAGGCCAGAGGATAATTCCCTCTCCCTTCCCATAATGAGACTTTATTTAAGTGGCAGACTAAAGTGAGTAGAGAAGGCAGATATTGGGAGGCACTTAAAAAGGCTGGATAACGGTCTCAAACCCCTCCTCCGTCCTCTTCAATCGCAGCTGCTGCCTGTGAAGGCAGGACTGTTTGCGGAAAAATTCAAGGGGCTCATGTTGCATTCTGGTAACAAGAGGAAAACATCAGCCATTGAAAGACTAGGCTTAGGCCCAATAATTTGACAGAGCCTCTGGAGCACGATGCTATTATGATGCTAACATTCACCTATAGCAATTCCTATGTGATGTTGTTTGCTACAGTATTTTAGAATTGCTGTTGGCATTTATATTTTTGGTTGAAAATAAAATAAGTAATCCATACAGATCAACAAATCATAAATTTTGCCTTTCATTCTGTCTATGAGTTTGGTTCCAAAATGCTCTAAATCCATTTTGATCAATTAAAGTAAAAATGTGTTTTCTTTACCAAGGAAGTGGCAAGATGATTTTTTATATATAATAACATTTGAAATTTGAATCCAGATTTCGATTTTCAAAGATTTATAATAAAAACGGATTATTTTTCCCCAAAATGCAATAAATCCATTAAATCAATATAAAAAGTAAAAAAAAAGATATGTAATATAGTATAAAAGATTCTTTTTCATAGAATCTACTATTTCAAAGTAAGTTGATCTATATGACAGCCTCTGAACTTGGACAATACTAATTTTATTAATAGCTTGTGTTTCCTCCCAACTGCAGAAACCAACACAGGTTCATCAATGCTGTCAAAATTAATACTTTTTTAGGGCTGCACAATAAATTACATGCGATTGTCATGAGCATCTCATCAGCAAAGGTGGTTCTGTGATCAGTAGTAAATCTCCATCACTGCTTTTAGATGGACAAGCATTTAATACACAGGTTGACTCATCCAATCATCAGTACACAAGGTGATTCATCTGCGATTATCAACAATGTGTAGAATGGTGCACTGTGATTGGTTGAGTGAATGTATCGCATTCTGCAGAGAAGTGAGACTGGCCTTTGTCATGTTTTGGAAAGAAAGGGGGAAAACATGACAGAATAACATGGTGGATAATATATATATATATATATATATATATATATATATATATAAATAATAATAAATAAATAAATTGACTCCAATACTGACCAGATACAACACTGATTTTGACATTTATCGTGTTTTGGAACGAGACTATTCAAATATAGTTAAGCAAATTAGTGAAAATTAGTAATTAAATCCACATATATGGATAAAACAACATTAATAACTTTGCTTTTTTATGTTTCTATCAGATTACCTTCCACTGTCATTTTAGTATTTGCCATACTGGACAGAAAGAGTGTTTCTGCATTGATTTCGAATAGAATAGAAATTTACATTTGATAAATTATTGTAAAATCAAATGCGTTAAAACAACTTCTATAAATTGTACCCGCAATTATTTGCTATCAAACATAATTGTATTTATTAAAATATAAATCTAAAATATATAAAAAAAATAACCTTGCCTTTTTTTAAACATTCATTTTACTTCCATTTTCATGTTAGCTTTTAGCTTTAGCTTTTTTGGACAGGCAGGATGTTGTGCATTTGTTTTGTTGGGATCAAAATATTCCACCTAGATTTTACTCAAATACTGTTTTGCATAAATCATTTCATGTTTATTTATTTTTCCTTTTTGCATGAGCAGCTTAAAGACTCAAGATGCTCAACCCATGCCGTCTTCAGTATGTCAAATGTAGCTCCCTTCCCCTAGTGAGCTGCCAATACCGCATTTTAAGACATCATATGCAAGCTCCCAAAGTGAAGGCTGTTCCAAATAGATAAGATGCAAGATGCAATCCCAGAGTGCACTGCGGCAAGCTCAGTGAAAAAAAAAATAATCTAAGGTGGAAAATGTCAAATGAAAATATACTTACATTTAACTCAGTACTTAAAAGTACACATAAAATAGTTATATCTAGTTGATTTTATCCAGTGTATGTGTGTGCTATGGTTGTTTTCCGAATCAACTGACTCTTTTATGCCTTTAACCAGCATAGAGTTTCTGCCTACAGTAAAGTGTTTCAAATCAGTCACTTCTGAGGTTTCTTTTCTTATGAGACTCCTATTCACTGCTGAAGATCCATTGGTGAGCAAGTGATGTAATGCTAAAATCTTCCAAATCTCTTCTGATGAAGAAACAAACTTATCTACATCTGGTATGGCTTGAGGGAGAGTGAATTTTTTTTTTCATAGATTTTCATTTTGACTGAACTACTCCTTTAAAAAGATGGTGCTCTTTTAACATCTACTGGAGCAGCATAATAGAAGATAAATGTACTGTCTTCACTGTGCAATAAAGATTTGGTACAAAACCAAAAGCCTCTAATGCTTGTTATGGTCTTTGCGGCTTAAGGATGCAAACAGTGTCTTGTGAGCAAGTTAATTATGACAAAGATAATATTGAAAGACAAAGAAAAATACAAAGGGCCATGCATATTACAAATAGTCTTTTAGCGGCTGCTCTCCTCAGTTATTTTCTCTCTTCGTTAATATCATGCAACTGTGGTGATAAAGATATGTTAAGCTGCACAACAAGTAAACAGTTCAGAGCCCCTCCCCCTCACGCTGGCAGCCGGTTTCCCACTGAGGGAAATGTGTGGAGCTTTGACTGCACTTTGTTCTGAAGAAAGCAATATGTGAGGCTGAAAGCCCAGTATACACCTGCATTTCTTCTTTCATTCACAACCCACTTTGCTGGCTCTAAATGGCACAGCCAGACACCTACAGCTTGCCTATAACCACCCTGATGAAATAACACTTTTACACTGCTGCAGAGTGGTTAGTGATCACTACAGTATGACAATGAACCTTACTTCTGTTGATTTAAAACGATAACACTAATGTGTCATCATTATGTCCCCTTGATGTCGATCCAATCTTGTATGTCTGTCTTCTGTGCAACATGAAACTAAATGTTTCTAGTGTTATTTTGTCTACACAATCACAGTAGGGTCCAGTGATTTTTTGGACTTCCATTGTAGCGACAAAATAACCCGGACACATTTTTCAAAATATCTTGTTGCAATGAAACTCAGAATGAAAGTCAGTGGGTAGTTTTGAACCCCATTCAATTTCAATGTACAAAAAACATTCTTCAAAATGTCTTCTGTTATGGCCAGTAGAAAGAATGTGAATTTCACCATTGAATTAAGTGAATTAATCTCCCTAATGATTAAGAGGGTATATATTGCACATATGATTTTAGTTTATTATGAAATAAGTTTACAATTGCCTATTGATGCTATTGTGAAATATTCATCCATGCATGTTTAATTTTGGTTATGTTTATAGAATCCATAATTTTTCAATCAATATGTCATAACTCTACCTCTCTCTGGGGACATATGCTGGACATTTCCAATAATTTAATCCTCATAAACTGCACTATTTGCATTATTAACCTAAAGCTTGCATTCAGATCTGCCTCAATCCAATCATCTAACTATACCAATTCCCGTCCACACATTTTTTATTTTTCAATATTCTGGGCCACAATATACAAGAAATGATCTGTCGCTGCTTCTGTTCATTGCAACTTTAAGTAACTTAACGCAACTTTTTTGTAAGATCTTTACAATGAACCAAATGATTTACAGACTCAGTGATCAAATTAAGATATTTTTGATGAAATTTAAGAGCTCTCTGACCCTCCATAGACAGCAATGTAACTACCACGTTTAAAGCCAAAAAATGTATTAAGGACATCTTTAAAACAGTCCATGTAACATCAGTGGTTCAACCTTTATTTTATGAAGCTATTTTATGAATATTTTAACAGTCCACTTGAGAGAAAGAGAAAGATAATGAGCAAAAAAAAAAAGTAAACATAAACCATCATTTGACTATTTGGAATATAGTGCAGTAGTCTGAACTACTTTCGAACATTTCATGGTGCTGCCAAATGGATACATTCAGTACATTTTTTTCTCCATGTTCTAAGGCTGGAACTAGTTGCAGCCTAGTTGCTGACCCCAAGATACTGTTCAAATCCCTCAAATCACCCACACAGCTCAGAGTTTGGCTTTTCAGACTGTCATTGTGCCTGCACACAGTGTACTGGAGAAGGGTGAGCCTCACCAAGCTCAGACATGACCAGTGAGGGGATCAGCTGGTGGTAAATTGCGGATCCAAATCCGAAGAGACATTGGATTGACTGTGAGAGGATTCCTTTAAAGCGAGCTGTGAGTGGGCAGCCACTGTATGTGGGATACTGTGAGAGCCTCTTAACTGCAGAAAATCACATTTGGTCCAATTTGCTTTACAAGGTGCTGTCTGATAGTATGGCAAATCACCCAGGGCAATTTCTCAAACACCTGGGTAACAGCGGGTAAAGATTAGGACTGGACAATATGTCGATTATTCACAACACTATGAATATTACAATACTGCTTAATATTTTTGAGAAAACCTAGATATACAGTATTGTTCAAAATAATAGCAGTACAATGTGACTAACCAGAATAATCAAGGTTTTTCGTATATTTTTTTATTGCTACGTGGCAAACAAGTTACCAGTAGGTTCAGTAGATTCTCAGAAAACAAATGAGACCCAGCATTCATGATATGCACGCTCTTAAGGCTGTGCAATTGGGCAATTAGTTGAATTAGTTGAAAGGGGTGTGTTCAAAAAAATAGCAGTGTGGCATTCAATCACTGAGGTCATCAATTTTGTGAAGAAACAGGTGTGAATCAGGTGGCCCCTATTTAAGGATGAAGCCAACACTTGTTGAACATGCATTTGAAAGCTGAGGAAAATGGGTCGTTCAAGACATTGTTCAGAAGAACAGCGTACTTTGATTAAAAAGTTGATTAGAGAGGGGAAAACCTATAAAGAGGTGCAAAAAATGATAGGCTGTTCAGCTAAAATGATCTCCAATGCCTTAAAATGGAGAGCAAAACCAGAGAGACGTGGAAGAAAACGGAAGACAACCATCAAAATGGATAGAAGAATAACCAGAATGGCAAAGGCTCAGCCAATGATCACCTCCAGGATGATCAAAGACAGTCTGGAGTTACCTGTAAGTACTGTGACAGTTAGAAGACGTCTGTGTGAAGCTAATCTATTTTCAAGAATCCCCCGCAAAGTCCCTCTGTTAAAAAAAAGGCATGTGCAGAAGAGGTTACAATTTGCCAAAGAACACATCAACAGGCCTAAAGAGAAATGGAGGAACATTTTGTGGACTGATGAGAGTAAAATTGTTCTTTTTGGGTCCAAGGGCCACAGGCAGTTTGTAAGACGACCCCCAAACTCTGAATTCAAGCCACAGTACACAGTGAAGACAGTGAAGCATGGAGGTGCAAGCATCATGATATGGGCATGTTTCTCCTACTATGGTGTTGGGCCTATTTATCGCATACCAGGGATCATGGATCAGTTTGCATATGTTAAAATACTTGAAGAGGTCATGTTGCCCTATGCTGAAGAGGACATGCCCTTGAAATGGTTGTTTCAACAAGACAATGACCCAAAACACACTAGTAAACGGGCAAAGTCTTGGTTCCAAACCAACAAAATTAATGTTATGGAGTGGCCAGCCCAATCTCCAGACCTTAATCCAATTGAGAACTTGTGGGGTGATATCAAAAATGCTGTTTCTGAAGCAAAACCAAGAAATGTGAATGAATTGTGGAATGTTGTTACAGAATCATGGAGTGGAATAACAGCTGAGAGGTGCCACAAGTTGGTTGACTCCATGCCACACAGATGTCAAGCAGTTTAAAAAAACTGTGGTCATACAACTAAATATTAGTTTAGTGATTCACAGGATTGCTAAATCCCAGAAAAATTTTTTTTTTGTACAAAATAGTTTTGAGTTTGTACAGTCAAAGGTAGACACTGCTATTTTTTTGAACACACCCCTTTCAACTAATTGCCCAATTGCACAGCCTTAAGAGCGTGCATATCATGAATGCTGGGTCTTGTTTGTTTTCTGACAATCTACTGAACCTACTGGTAACTTGTTTGCCACGTAGCAATAAAAAATATACTAAAAAACTTGATTATTCTGGTTAGTCACATTGTACTGCTATTATTTTGAACAATACTGTATTATTTTTTAGGAATCCTTATAAACAGTTTCAATATGAAATATTTTTTTTTTCTTACAATATAGTATTCACGGTCACCTTCAATCAATTTAATGTCTCTTTGCATGAAAGCAAAAAATAAAATAAAAATATAATTCAGCATTTTGTACACATTAGCGTACCTTTTTTAACCTTGAGCTTATTTACCAACAAAAATCTACTACATTTTTTATTCAGTATTATACTTCTTGCAGTAAACATTTCTGAACAATAATATCGAGATTTATCACACAGTGGAAAATCAAGCCAGTAGGATGTCTAAATGATATATGACTCATATTTTGAGTCAGCAGTGAATCTATATTGGTAAAGACCTCAGAGAGGGGGCAACCCCTTTACTTAGAGACTTTGCAAAGCCCTTTTATATCACTGTTATTTTCTAAAAAGATAGGGATTTTCTCTCCAATCATTTCCATTTCATCTAGGCATCTGCACATAATACGAAGCTCTGAGCAGGCGTAAGGGCTATTATGCAATGTTTTTGAGCACTTCTTTATAGTCAACTCAAAACTGCTACTTAAATAACAATGAAATATCTTAATACAGAGGTTCCTGCTTGAAGCATCTTACCACTGAAATACCACTGAACTAATATATTTAACCATTAAAAATGTTGCACTGAAATAGCAAACCACACAAACAGCTGAGCTTTCTTTAAAATGTGCTGATTTTATTCCGCCTTCACGCTGAACTGTAGAGTCACACACACAAAGCAGAAAAGCAGCCAGAAGATTTCTGGGACTGTGGGCATTCCCCAAGTAAGTTTGATTAATCCACTGACTGACCAGTAACGGAGTCCATACAAGGGAGGACTCGGAAACTAAATGGGAGAAAATGTAAATATGGCTGTAAAACAGATATGCTGCCTTTCAGTTAAAAGAGCCCCTGTAGAAACTGCACATATTTGCACATACTAGTAGGTGTTACTGCTGGTAATGTTTATTAGTGGGCGGCAAAAATGTTTATTAGTTGTGGGAAAATGTTGGTATAAAAATGTCTATATATGTGCATCATATAATAATGAGACGGATGAGAATCAGCGTGTGCTTTTTGTCATTGCAACAGTCTACCTGAGGCGAAAATGGAGACGCCGGACTATCTAGGTCATTGAAAAGCCACCGGCTGGTGAGGGATCTGCGGATATGTGGATGAGGTCAGATTCCAGTAGTAGTTTAGGCTGGAAATAGCTTGGTTTGATGAGCCCTTGGTCCAAATCTCTTTAAAGCAAATCAGTTTACTTGGTACAAACAGCTATTTTTTTTTTAGCCTGTATACTATAAGTAATAGATAAGAAAATAACCAACCTACTTGGATGAGGGTAGGCTGAAAACTCACAACTGTGGTCACAATTACATTCCAATAACATTCATCTAAAATAAATCAAATCAGACAGCAGTGGAAAAAAAACTGTGCTTCTTTAGCCTAAATAGCACCAGAATTCAACATTTTCTAAATAAACGTATCGTTAATTGCTTGAACGATGTTGGCAATGAAACAAAAGTAGAAGCATATCTTTTCTTAGGAGTGAAATGGATTAAGGAAGAAAATGGGCTGTATCCATCGGTTATTGATTCGATTTTGAGATTTGGGTTCTAAATTCAAAAACAGATGGAAGCTTGCAGGTCCGATACTCAGTATCGGTGTCGGCTCTAATACTGGCATTTTCTGATGGATCGGGTATTGGTCAGACAAGTCCAATCTAAATCCAATATTCTGTGTTATTGTCAACCACCACGAAAAGGCATAAAAAAAGTTATAAAGCACCATAAAGTTTCTGTGCGCTGCATTTAAAATGCTCTGAAGCTGTTCCATAGTTCAACGTAAGGTACAGATGAATATTTAAGCCATTCAATTAAAGTTGATGTAAACTATTTTCTACGCAGCGGCTGTCTGTAATCCTCCATTCAGCATTCAAACTGTGTGTCGCTTTCGGTTACAACAGACTGTATGAAACTCTCTTCAAAAGCACACAGTAACAGAGGTTAAAAATGGTAAAAAAAAAAAGGCTCATCCACTATTACACAGATTTAATACAATGTGTACCAATATCTTACCCTTTGTGCTTTGAACTTTTCTATGCAGAGTGTTGCACACTGTGAATGATGTTGCTTCAAGCACATCATTCTGCGCACGTATTGTGCAGAAGTATGGTGGCCGAGAGAGCTCAACGCGCTGCAATTTAAGAAAACACATGCAAATTGAAAAAACACCAGTACACATGCATACTAAGTATGCATACTTCTAAGATGGCACCGAGCATCCGTGTTGCGAGCTCCGAGTAAAATGAGCAGTTTTTTGTTTGTTTTACTTGTTTTTTTTTGTTTTCCTACATGTTGTATGTTGTTTGTATAACTGTCTACGACAGACACACGCTTCTAAGCATAGGTTGCTACGTCACGAAACGCAAACCTGACTTTGAGTTCTTGAACACTGCCGCCTTGTTTACAGACATCGCATCAGAGCCCTTTGTCTGGGCTGCACGGGCGCGATGGAGGAAACACCATCGGAAAAGAGTGAAGAGAGCATTAACGAAATGCGCTGCAAATAATCACAACACATGCAAATTAACAAACTCGCTGAAAATAGCACTTACCACAATGGAAATGTTTCAAGGAGACCCCAAAAAGTGTCGGACCCGGCTAGGATTAGCTTATTGTGCAGTGGCTACTGGTCAGTGGAGTTTTTCATTCTTTTCTTTTTTTTTTTTTATACCCTGATTAGATGATTTCTTTATATTTTGGATATTATTAGCCTAAATAAGCTGAATAATTACATGATTAAATGTAAAATGTTACTAAAGATGGCTAACTTTAATGGAATGATTTTTCCTAACTTTCCTAATTTTCCTAACGTTAAATATTTTAACGTTTGCTGATGAATTATCCACTAACCTAGTTTATAATAGTATTTTTGTCATAGATTATGATTTTTTGTTATTTTTCCTTATAATGAAGTTGTCTATATTTCGCAGATTGTGTTAAACGCACAAAAGCATGATGATCAGGCTAACACAGAGAAGTACAGAAATTCTACATTTTATATATACTGTATATATACACTGTTGGTTACTCACTACTTGTTCCAAAAAGTAACTGAGTTAGTAACTTAATTACTCTATTATAAAAGTAACTCGTTACCAGGGAAAGTAACTATTTGCGTAACTGTAAAAAAAAAAAAAAAAAAATCTTGTTTTTAACCCACCTCCACACTCGCTGTGTGAGCCAGGGGTGCGTTCGGATTACATAGTTTATTAAATCACTGCATAGTAACGCACCGCATTTAACTTTCAGTAATGGTAACGGCGTTGTAACGATGGGAAAAGTAATTAGTTAGATTACCCCGTTACTAAAAAAATAACGTCGTTACCTAACGCTGTTCTTTTAAACGCCGTTATTCCAAACACTGTGTGTATATATATATATATATATATATATATATATATATATATATATATATATATATATATATATAAACAAACCAAAACCCATGATGGGATTGGATCAGAATTGACAGATATTCAGAATTTTTGTTATCATTATCAAAAAAAAAAATGGGATTGGGATGGGATTAAGGTGGACTAAATGATTAGAAAAGTCATTGCCTGTTGATGCTTTATTTTTTGTTAATTTAGCCACTGTACTGAATAAATACCTGGAATTGCATGTGTTCTATTCTAAATGAAACAAAAAGTAAGAAGATCAAACAGTTTTTATGGCTTTTCTGTAGGAGAAAGCACTTTCATTCCATGTAATACGAAAAACCTCTAGTCTTGTTTTATTCCAGCTGCTTTCCATTTTCAGGACTGTTCTATTTAAGGTATGAGTGTGCTCATTATACCATGATGTTGGACTGTTTTCTTTAAACATTTTTGAGTGTAAAGTAGCAATCGTATCTAAAGTGCTAGAAAAGGGAAAGTCCACAGTTTTTGTTTCAAGAGGAACATTCAAAATCAGCTAGATGTAGTGAAACAGAATTAAACGAAACATAAGATTAAAAAAAAAAAATATTACACTGACACAATGCTACAGTCATGGGATACAATGACAAAAAGCCTCCAAGGTGATCTCCATGTAAAATGCGTCACATTTAATGCATAACATGACATTATGATTCTAATTAAATCACTGATGCTTTCAGCACTAATTAGTAACTAGAAGAACAATGACTAGTTGGCCATCTCGATCCATTGTTACCAGTAGAGGCTAAACAGTGCTGTTGCCCTGCAGTAATAACCCCACTGTGAACTCCCTTTGAGAGATGCTGAATGAGAACTTTTAAATGTCTCACACAGTATTCAAGGTTGGTTGGCTGTTTTGATGAACCAATGCATCTCAATATGCTGTACTCTGCCGTTTGCCATAGCAAATGAATTTATGTGCAAATTAGCTGATGAGCTGGGGAAATGAAAACTGGCAAAATTAGTCTTAAACCACGGAAAACACTTGGGCTAAATGAAAATCTGAGATCCGGGCCGGGGTGCAAAGATGCTGACCCCACTGACCCAGAGTAGGAGTTCACATGAACGTCTTTTCATGAACTACTTAAGTGCTGTTTGAATCCAAGCCCACACGTGAGCACAGCAGAACTGTCTACTTTCCCAAGGCACAGTTTTAAATATCATGGAAAACAAAGTGGTGGGCGTCTATTCAAAAGAGGTGATGACTTGAGTTATCTCTGTCTGGCTCAAAATAACCGTATGTCTGCGTTAAGATGTCCTGTGCACCGGTATGGAGAAGATGCTGCAGAGATGTGGGAGGAAAATTCACAGAAAGTAATTTACGAAATGTCATTTCAACCAGTGAAAACTGTTCAATGTCACGAGGCTCGTTCCATTTCTTCCGCTGCTCATTTCTTTGTCACCTGAGACGTTATTTCAAGATGATTAAGTGCCATATTTAATAGGGGAGGAAGGAGCGAATTGTTATGGAATGGGGTGGGGGGGTGAAATAACTGGCAGCCAAGGAATTACAAAACCGTGTATAAACAGTGTCATTTTGATCCATCCTCAAAAGTGTCTTTGAGGAATTTTGGCAATCCAGAATATTTATGGCTTAGATTCTGCATAACGCCGTACTGTGAGCACACAGCTGATGCTTTTAAATCCTACTTTTGATACTGTTCTAGGTGTCTGAAAATGAGACCATGATCTTGATTAGAAATGCTAAATGTGGATTCCCCAGTCACCGTAAATTTTATTAATCAGATTTTTGGAGCTTTTTTCTTGCCTCTGGTGGATGACACAAAAATCATTTGGTACGACCAAAATCTTATATTGCATGAAGAGTAATGCCTATTTTGTGGGGGGATAATCTACAGTCAGCCCGTCATTGCTAAATAAACCAGACAAGGTGATCTTACATAATAATGAAGGGGTTTATTTGGGGATGATGATGAGATGACTGCACATTATCCAGCTTATTGCATAGCCACTTACCAAAATAAATAAATAATTGTTTATGAAATATTGATTTGAGTTCTATTATGTGTGAAAATACACTGCAGGGTCTTAAGAGAAACATTAAATCATTTAGCAGTAAATAATTACACAAAAACATAACCCAATGCAGCGATGGACCAATCAGAATCACGTATTCCAGAGGGACATGTAATAAAATAAATGTTCTTCATATCATTTATTTACTTTTTTTGGTACTACGTTACTTAATGGTACTTTATATAAATGACCTGAAGTGAATGTTTTTGGGTTCATCTTTTGTTTTTCATGCTGTCGGATCACAGAATAAATGCTTGGAGATGGACTTTAAATATCCTAAATATGTTCACATAATAGTAGTCACAACTATTTTACACATCCCACTCCACGATTTTTTGCATTCCTCCTAGTTTTTCTTTGACAGACCAACAAAGTCTGAGATAGTTAAGAAACCTGGCGGTCATAGGAGTCAACTAATTGACCAAAAACAGATTAATTAGTAAGGCTGTCAAGCTCATATAGATATTTTCTTCCACTGTGATGAAAGAAAAATACAGAGCCTTTAATAAAAGCAATTAAGGAAAATGACAACAACAAAAATAGTGATGAAACCATTTTCACTTTGCCATTTCCACAAATAATGGCAAGCATGACAAGCATTTTGAATTAAACATGAAATTTAAGCAGAAAGATCACAGTAGTATTTTATTATAAAATATACATCAGTAATCTTTAATTAATTTTAATTATTTTTACAGTGTATATGCAGTATATAGTCATCTTTCTTTCGTTTTCATCTTATGTTTTATTTGTGTGGTTACGCACGTGTATGTGTGTGTGCGGTAAAAAAACAAAAACATATTTTTCGATTAATCTTTTTTTTAAATGACGTCAATTCGATATTGATTCTTAAAAGCCGTGAATCGATCTTTTCTGGTTCTTTTCATTAGTCTTCTCCACTAGATGTCACCCTCTTATTCACCTTTCGCAACTTTACAACAGAAAGCCTGTCAGTCATTCAGTGCATACAGTATTATGGCAAATATACTGTTGAAAAGAACCAAGAACAAAGTGTGATTTGCAATGCTCAGGTAAAATTTTCTAGAAATACCACAAATCTATGGAAGCATTCGACATCAGGCATAAACGGCGCCATAATTTCAGCAATGAATGAATGGTCAGAATAACCTCCTCTCCTAGGTTCACGAAATGGTCGTCCATAAAATGCATTACTGTTCTGTTAAGTAATCTTAAAGATTCTTAATGCATTTACTTTTGGAAGGCCAAATAAAGTGTTTTTGCCTAGATAAAAACAGCATCTCCTTGACATGGCTGCTTCAACACTAACTGTGGTAACTTCGTTCTTTGCGTGAACATTTCCACATAGTGACGTAGAAATGTGGGGCGTGTTTGAATGAGCCGTTTTAGGGGGGCGTGGCAGAGTCTTAACTTTGATAAAGAACATCTCTTTGGATTTGAGATTTTAGTCTTTGCAACTTTACAGATCTTCATGCACCAAGCGCTTGTACCACTCTAAAGAGAAAGGAAAAATTGAAATCGCATCATATCACCCCTTTAATGTGCATAGCATGCTTAGTTTCTGTATATAAGCTACAATTCTGGTATTCCCATCAAAGTAACTACTGATCAATATTGACATTCTTTGGCACTTGGTTCTTCCACAACTCTACAAACAATTGGCAGCATAAAGCGGTTTTCATGCCTCAAGTGCATCAGGGACGTATCTCATTAATCCATGCCATTCCTAATTATGCTAATCCACCACAGTCGGTCTTCTTGGCTCTCGGGCAACTCAGCGTGCACTAAGCAATACCCCTAAATAATCTTAAATCAGATCTACTGTAAAACGCAAAAATAAAAGCACAGCAACACGCTAAGCACCAGCACAAAGAGGACCTCAAAGGAACCCCAGAACAGGGACAAATGATTCAGCCGATATGTGCAGTTATTCAGTTTAATATCTGTTGTAACCTCATTTTCTCCTGCTGTAGTCGTGGGTGTAACAAGGCCTTAATCTCATTGTGAGAGCACAAAATGGCAGCATTCAGCATCTGCAAGTATTGTCGAATTCTGTGTTCGGTTTTAGCAACAGATGGCCCCGTCTCCATTTCTTAGCCGTAAGACCTTTCCCAACAAAAAAGAAAAATAACTGAACAATTTGGTCATTCATATCCAATGAACTTTTCAAAACATTCTCAAACTGAACTGACGCCAACTTGGCACTCAGAAATGCAGTTACTGTATGAATTAAGTGTACTGAAGTGCAATGCTTGTCACACTTTCCAGGAACAAAACTGGAAAACAACGATCAGCCACATCTTTTTTTTTTTTTTTTTTGCCTAGATCTTATTAATTTTAAAAATGCATTACATGATTGCAATGACTTGAATGCACATCTTTGATGACCATGTTTTTAATTTCTGAGTTAAAATTCATTTTGAGGAGGGCATAAAGTCACAAATTGTGATTCAACTGTCCTCTTCAGTAATAGACATATGATTATATTTGTACTGCTTATTAATATTTAAAAACGATTGTGTGTGAAATCATGCAGAGAGAGAGAAAAAAAAATATGCTCTTTGAGAATGTAATTTTGAAAACTGTAATTTTGTGGACAAATTAAAATAACAGTTTTCTATTTTAATCATTTAAAATATATTTTATTCCTGTGAAGCAAAGCTGAATTTTCTGCATCATTACTCCAGTCTTCAGTGTCACATAATCAAACAGAAATCATTATAATATGCTGAATTACAATCAATGTTGGAAATAGTTGTGCTGAAAACATAAGAAATTAATACTTTTATTCAGCAAGGATGTGTTAAATGGATAAAAATCATAGTAAGTGGAGTAAAATTATTTATATAATTTTATATTTATTACATATATTTTTATAGTTTTTCATTGCGGCACTTTATTAATCCAGAATGGATACAAATAACAACCCAGCTGGCACTTTTATGTGTTCAATAACCAGCTTCAAGTGTAAATATAATGCCTACAAAGCTCACAGAATTGATTTAGGCAAAAATCAATGGCCCACAAAAGAACGCAACAGGATCTGCCAAAAACCTGCTGTTATTTGGTGAAAAAGCTGCTGGAAGAAGCGTGTGTCATATCTAGTGACAGGGCAACAGATGGTGGAGAGGCACCTCCTCCCCACACGCCACAGCCATAGGCAGCCACAATACTTTACAATCGTGCCAAAATATCAGTAGTCCACTCAAATGCACAGATAAACTTCATTCTTGGACATCTTGAAATATGCAGGGTCTTACAACAAAGGAGAACAAAGGATTCCCTTCTCAACCCTGGTCCAGGTCTGTGAGTCTCTGGGCTTGACTCCTTGAGCTGAGGGAGCTTATCAGAGCTCTCATTATGAGAGAACAGAGATGATCAGAGAGAACAGATCCGTGGCTGGGAGCGATGCTCACATCCAACAATTCCTCTTGTTCTAATTATAGAATAACAAGCGGTGTATCTGCTGAAATGCTCACATGCTTAATTAATTGATGGAGAGACCGTGCTTTATGACAGAAGATGAGCTACCAACCAAATGAACATGAATACTGAATACTGCTACTGATATTTAGACATTTAGCACCGAGTGAGTGATGTCTGCCAATGCCAAACTCAATGTTACAATGCTGAGGAGGTGTCATGGGTGATTGCCAAGATGTTGACATATGGATATTCTGGATGATTTTTAGAGCTTTCCTAGGTGATAACTCTCTCTCTCTCAAAAAAACTAAACAAAAAAACGGATTCACTTAAAATTCCCATTGTCTATCTGCCCAACCCTACCACATACTGTACATTATTGTTTCTCCTCTATGCCCCACCTTTCTGAAACATGATTTTTACAAAGCATATCATTTTGAAAAGCGAGGTGTATTTCTGCATTTGTGATCGGAGAAACAACAAACAACAACCACTACTCTACATTGCTCAAAACTCATGTTTGAATCATTAGTTTCAAATCATTTAAATATAAACATGTACTTACAGGCTGTGAGTCAGCATTATTTGTCAGAACACAGGCATTGTAGGCTACTCTTCCTGGAAACAGTCCTCGTCCTCCGTAAAATGTGTTGAACACATCTGAATATTTGGGTCGAACTGTTCTGGAACAGTGTTGTAAATATAATTTAACCCCTGATTTATAGTTGTGTCCTCTTTTGGAAGGAACCAAACAAATTAAGTTTGCTTTCACAACGAAAACAAAGCATCTCCACAGCTGTAGCAGTGTGAATGAAAGTTACGCCTTCTTTCTTTGCATGGACATTCGGCCATGCTACGCAAATCTTCCCACATAGTGACATAGACATGTGGGGGCGTGTTTAAATTAGGCATTTTAGGAGGGTGTGGATGAGTCTTAACTTTTATAAAGAATATCTCTCATTTGGGTTTGAGACTTTAGTCTTTGCAACTTTAGACATCGTATCTATTCATGAACAGCTTGTGTCACTCCAAAGAGAAAAGAACACTTGAAATCACATTATATGACCCCTTTAATCACACTACTTAATTTAGACATAGCAAATAACACATGCTGCAATTAAATATTATACTAAAAAAAATTACATAAGATAATATTTAAATAAATAATATTGACCAAATAAAAATAACTTAAAAATGATAAAGTTATGTAATTATAATTATAAATTCAATTAAGAAAAAATAATAATGAAAAATAAACAGTAATATAAACTAATTTAAGATATTAGTTAACAACTTCTTGATTTTACAACCATATTTTATCTTTTTTTTACACAAATAAAGATTAAGGAGTAAACATTTTAACCAACACAGTTGGGTGTATTAAATATTTATAACATGTTCAAAGATTGGTTTACATGAGAGAAATCGATGAGAAAGTATTATAGAGTTTGTCTTTCTGTTAGGCCTACTAATAACAGAAAGTCAAAAGCTAAAATACACCCTTTACATTATTTTTATTTGAAATTTCTTTTTAATAATACAGATGAAGGAGTTTACCAAAGATGGTATCTGCACTCAAATGACTGCATTCTTAACACTGTCAAAATAAAAGTCCCGCATCCTACAGTTATGACAACAATTGGCAATAATCATAAAATGCCAAATATTGGCATATTATATACTAATCTTGGTGATATATTGGTTTACTACTATTGTATTGTTCACCCAGCATGTTTGAGTTGCATGTTTCAAGTGTGAGCAAAATAGTAACAGTGATGCTTGCTGACCAAAAATGGCCATTACCCTCATGTTGTTCCAAACCTGTATGCATTTCTTTCCTCTGTGGAACATGATAATCAAACAATTTACCACTGAATATTTTTTATTCTTTAATAAGTTCCACTAATATATACAGGATTAAATGTGTACGAACATAATATAAGCTTCAACCTAAGAGCATCATTCTTAAGGCTTGATGAATGTCCAGTGCAACTATATTTGATGATGGAGCTCAGAATGAAAAAAGAGGTAGTGACCCTGTTCCGTCATCATGTATTTACAGAGCAGTGGACGGATGCAGTGAAGCAGAGAGACTAATGCATGTTCTTGTCAAGCTGTGGTCCTAGATGACGCACTCGCTGCAGCCTGACGTAGCAAATTTTCTGCCATCAGACCAGAAGGGACATTCCTGATCAAGTGGCTTGAAATACTGCCTGCTGGTCCACAGTGCACGCCCATAAAAAAGACTTAACCATCCCCAAAATAAACCACTCAATTCATAAGTTAAACCTGAGATGCCATATAAGCATGAAGTAAGCCCAATAAATGCTGATTTGTTTGTAATACTGATATCTGCATCAGCACTACAGTACTAGTAGTACTAGGGAGCTTCTTATACCAAAAACATTTTCTCATTCATTGCATTTCCGTTGTCTCTGATGGTCTGACTGCCTGTGGACATTTTGCTAAAACTCTACATGGAACATCCGGGAGAAAAAAAGATAACACAGCAGGGGTCATGACACATCCAGCTTCTGTTGGCAGAGTAAGTGTGAGGCATTTCAGGCAGGGGAGGTCACCCAGTCACACTGGACTCTCCATCTGTGTGTCTGTGCATGAGTGTGAGTGTGTTCGGGTGGCACGTGCTTGTAAGTGAGAGAAAGAGAGAAGGAGGAAAACAGACAGAAGGGGACACCACAAGAGAAAGAGGCAGAGAGGGGATGTGTGTGTGTGTGTGTGTGTGTGTGTGTGAGATTCAAAAAAGAAAGAGATTAGACACAGCAAAAAGAACAGCAGGACACATGGGTAGACAGTAGACACTCATCTTTCACTGCTACATAAAAAGTGCTGGTTTATATAGGATATATTACTTCAACTTTAGAAAATGTTGATGGTCAGCCTAAATAATAGATAAAAAGTTGCAATGTTTTCCACCTTGATAAAGAAATATTACGACATGCAAATACATATTTTATTTTAGTTTTTTTTTTTTTTTTTTATCACTGTTCATTCCAGTAAATGAGGACTTAAGCTTGGGACTTGGGACTAATTATATTACATTTAATTAATTTAATTAATTAATTAAATTAAACAACTTTTGTTTATCTAGTTTATCAGCAGGAGCATAGCAAAAATGGGTTTTGTTCCATGCCGTATTTCTGGAAAAGTGGCACATACGTTCTGGTTTCAAGAGGCAGGAATGGAACGCAGTGCAATCCAATACAAATAACTTTTAAAAAGCAAACAATTCTGAGGTTAACTTTATGGTTTTAGCCATTAATGCTTTGTAAGTGCCTGCAATGACAGATAACTGTACAAATGTTCAAAGGAGAATTAGACCTAAATGAATTCAAAAGCAAAAAATAAAAACAAGAACTTAAGATTGAAGTGACCCCTGAAACGTGTAAAATCACAACATCGCTCTTTTACACATGGGAATACTAAATGTGAATAGTGAAAAGCCTCTAATTGCATTTCTTAATTCAGTTTCTCAATATGTTTTTGCAGTAGACAGACGCTATAAAGACATCAAGCCAAGAGAAAAAATTCACACCAACACAAGCCCTGCAAAGAGAGAACATGCCCTCGGGGGAAGAAGCCAGTGAAAAATCAAAGCCATTAATAAAGAATAGTATACTGCCACAGAACTGATGTTTCTGACTGCAATGTGCGCAACATATTTGTGTGCAATACATTGCATGTGAAACTGACAGTGCTATTTTGGCTGAATTCTTGCTTCTTTGATGTTTTATGTATTAAAAGGTATTGCGTATATACACAGGTACGCATTTAAAAAACGTTATTTTTCTTTTCACGTACCAAAAGTATTCTCGTCACTTCATAACGTTACCGTTGTACCACTGATGGCAGATGGACTATTCTGAGGATGCTTTTCATACTTTTCTGGACATTGACACTGTTATTTACTTGGCAGTCTATGGGACAGTCTCAAGCCTCATAATATCTTAAATTGTGTTCCGAAGACGAACAAAGCTTTTACGGGACTGGAACAACATGGGGGTAAGTGATTAAATGACAAAAATGTTATTTTGGGGTGGAGTATCCCTTTCAAGCAGGGTCGCCTCATGGGGTTGCCATATTAAGATCACATGACCAGCTGATTACTACTTATTTTATCTCCGTGACCCTCCTGTAAATGGACATATTTGCTTATAAATTAACACATTTCTCCAATTAATCAGAGCTTAGACTGAACATTTCAGCAACATAAAGTAATGCTAAATGCTGAGGTTTCTCCTAAATTTCAATTAAAATTAGACCTTACAATAATTTGTCATTAATGCTGAAAATAACTCCTGTATTCATCTTTAGACAGTTAGACATAGTTATATTTAGCTTGCCAGACGTTATTATAACTCTTTGGCCGGATGTGATTTAAATCCAGGGTAGGTGATTTGGTTCAAAAGCATTTTTTGTTATGCCAGTTGAAAGTCTCTTCACATCCCGAAGGCAATCATTAAGTAGCTAAGTGGGCTAAATATATTTATATCAATCGATGGAAGGCATAGGACCATAAAATGTTTGTCAAATCATATCCCTCAATCCAAGGGCTATAGTAGGCTGTATACCTCTTCGCACCCTGTTGGCAGAGAGATAAGACTTCATCAGCACGGTCCATCGCAACCCGAGTGAGAATGTATGGCGTTATTATTCAAATATTATGCGCTTTGTACCGTAATGTACTATAATGTATGATGAATGAGACATGAGGTAATCAGACAGCAATGCATTCAACCCTCCACCAACACCATCTCTCAACGTTTCACTGTAAGCTTCTGGTCTGTCGGTGTACGTTCATGTGTTTTTATTAGGAGGCGTTGCTTTGGAGAGTGATTTGCAGGGACGGTGGGATCTTACGCTTTCAAAGCTAACTTGTTATTGCTAGCCCCTCCGAAATCACCTACCCTACATTTAATCATTTAATTGTGGACAGTGCTTAACATTATATACTCATGAAGAATGAACTAAAGCAAACGGTGTTAAACTTAGACATGGCCAAATAACTTGCTTCAATCATGTGGAACTACAGTACTGTCCATGAAAAAATCTGATTCGGCCAAAGAGTGTACCAAGCATAATAACTGAACAGCTCATTAATAATCAAACTGTTTAAAAGTTTGGGATCCCTATAACTTCTTTAAAGAATGATATGCACACATTAGAATGATTTCTGAAGGATCATGTGACACTGAAGACTGGAGTAATGGCTGCTGAAAATTCAACTTTGTCATCAAGCAATAAATTGCATATTAAAATATATTGAAGTAATGAAAAAAAAAAACATTCCAAATTGTAATACTACCACAATATTACTGTTTTTACTGTATTTTGATCAAATAAATGTAACCTTATTTCAAAAACTCCTACTGACCCCACTCTTTTAAATGGAAGTGCATCTTTCTGTTTCCTAAGAACCATCTGATTTTCCTGCTATTGCTTTCCAGGGCATTACATTCTGACTGATGATGACCATCCATAACACTCTCTTAAACACCACAGAATTGAAGGATTTCAGAGACCAGTAAAGCTGAGAGCATGATGGTAATTATTTGGCAGTTTCCAGGCCAACAATGTTAGGCCACGTCTTTAACAAAGTGCACTGACAGACACCACATTTCAACAATGTCTTTCCGAATAAAAACAGCAATCCACAGCACTTAAGCCACCCATTATTTTAGAAACATATAGCGTTATGACAGCACATTGAGAAACAGAAGTCATAAATAGCATTCATTGCAAGCTATGTGTTAAGTTAAAGGGCTGGTCTCATTAAGCATGAACGTGCTGCTGTTCCTCCAGCATTCTGCAGGCCTAAATCTGCCAGCTATATTCATGATCAAAGATGAGGCCAAGCAGAAGAGCTACATCCCAGGGAACCATTTAGTCAAACAGGACGTCCTGCAAAACTCAGGGCTCATTCCCAGACATTGGCTTTTACTGTTGGCCATGTTACTGCCATCCAAAAACACTGGAGAGACATTCTTTCATAGAAAAGTATATAGCATGAACATATTAATACGTCATGTCCTTTAAAAACATCTGCCGCAGCTTTCTGGGAAACGATCATGGAGGTTTAAAAGCGTCTACTGGGACACAACATGTCAGACAACAGAATAAGCATGTGATCTCTGCTGTACCGAACAATCACGACTGACGGCTTTATGGTTTCAATGATTCGGTTGCACATATTGGGCCCTAGACATGAATTTACCACCAAATGGTGTCGAAACGCTGAATGTGCCTTCGCCCCTGAAGGCCTTTCTGGATTATCCAGCTTAGTGACATATGCTATCGCTACACTGGCTGAACCTAGAAATAGAAACAGCCCACCAAAAATGACCCCTGGGAAGAAATGTTTAGGTTGTTTTAAATCACAACATGATAAAAAAAAAAAAAAAAAAACTATGATTTAACAGGATCTATAAATAGGAGTTTTTCAAAAACAAGTATTCATAAATACATAAAAACTGCAATACATTTTTACCAAAATGGCTTAACTGTGAATTAATATTTAAAAACATTTTAATGCTAAGTCAAAGCCATGAGGTGTGGCAAAAAATGTCATATGCCCAATCACATGCACGACAAATGCAAGTAAAACACGTATTATATTAAACTAGTTCGAGACCCGGCTCACTGACCTTTCCTGATTCCGTCCCCTCACTCTGGCACATGGCCTCCTGCCAAATAATTATTATATCAATATAGAGGCAAGCCCCCCCCCCCCCAATAAAAAATGCCAATCATACTTATGATGGTGTGAATACAGCTCTTTTGAGCATGCATTTTCATCTCTAAATTAAAAAAAAAAAAACAATTATGCAAAAATTCACCACTTATTAATCTAAAAAAATAATGCGTTATCATAAAAAAGTGGTCCAACATGAAGTGAAAAGCTTTTAAAAAAAACACATAAAAGAATAAATGAATTATATCATCAAGAGGAGGACCCCCTGCAAACTCATGCCAGGTTCAATAATGTATTAGAATATCACATAATTTAACCTATAAAACAAGAACTCTGAAGTCATGTGGTGCGACTTCCTGGAAATGTTATATTATTTTAAAATTAATAATTCATGATATTTTCTAAGAAATTTGTACCTTAAGAAAAAAAAAAATCTAAAAACTTTTTAAAAATAATTATTAACGTGTACACTCACATGCTTTCAAGGTGTAAGAAAATAGGTTAGTTAGTTACACCACATGCCATTATCACATTGAAACATTTCTTAAAAATAGTTTTTCAAAACCATCAAAAAACCAACATGAATATAAAAAAAAAAAAATCACATGGACATATTTTGGACATATGCCATTGACACTGGATTATAGAGGGGTTGAGGCTAAGTGCAAACAGTACATTTACTTTTTGAACCTACTGCAAATGCAAACACAAAATAACAGAGTTCCAACGAAAAACCAAATGCAGATGCACCAATCTCATCAGCGATGAGACAGATTCCAGTCACACTTTGTGCATGACAACCACTCTGCGTGTGTTTGTGTGGGTGTACAGCAGTAATGATCCAGGGAAATTGGTCTGTCAGTGGAACATCTGTCCTGTTAAATCCCATTTTTTTTTGGCCACAAATTCATCTCCTCGAATTCCGGAGCAAGGATGTGAGACCAGTCTGTTGTGTTTCCGGATCAGTGGCGGTGCTGTGGGTTACATCATATTTATTGTTTTCCTCTTGCTTAGACCAGGCTATCTCTAGCACAGCTAATTAAAAGCCCAATGGGAGCTTAACTGCATATCAGATTAAGTCACAAAGATGACTCATGTCCACTGCCTGGAGAAGTGCATCATGTGACCGCAGGGCTCCGCCCATCTTATCTCTAAGATGACACTGATGAGGTCCCAGAGCATCTCCAGCAGCACAGCCTTGTGTTTTCCTCTCATCATCAAAACAATGACATAAGAGTGGGGGATGCTAAGACAATCATCATTGTTCTTTTTGCTCATTTTGATTTCATAACTGACAATCAAACGTTTATATAAGTAGGGCTGCAACTAACGATTATTTTGATAATTAATAAGTTGCCGATTATTTTTTTCAATTAATCTGATTAAACCCCATAATTTCTTTATTTAATTTTACTGACAAAAACACACTATTCCACATTCTCCCCTATGTCCTTAAAACGAACATGCCAACTGAATGCTATGAAAACACAAGACAAAATCTGTCAAAAAAAAATTATTAAAAAAATTAACATTTTAGGACAAATAACAAACTAAAACAACCAAAAAGTATTTATTTCACATAATAATAAAAATGGCCTCCTTTGCCTTTGGTAACAGCTCACGTGTTGGCATTGTTTTTTGGCACTTTTTGACTTATTGGTACGGGTGCACAATAAATATTGTACGATAATTAATGCGCATCTCATCAGTAAATCCGGTTCTCAAATCAGCAGTAAATTCCATCCGGTAGCGTGTTTCATTTTGTTTCATATTGTCTCACCACCATGCTAGTGGATCTGCCGTAGAGTCAATTGGTTGATCTTGGAGATGGCGGGTTAACTCCGTTTCAGCGCGCGCTCTGATCGGTAAAGGGGCAGAGATTTCAGACCTCCGTTTATTAAGGAGATCTGTCACAAAACTCATCATCCGCGCCAAAGTTTTTTGAGCAAATTTCAAAGCCGCACCCGCCCGCCATCCGCTGATTGTTTTGCGGTCTATGCTTTGCTGATGCAAGCCGCAAAAAAAAAATAAATTAAAAAAAAGCCATTTTCTGTTCTGGAAAGGATGCAGCAAAAATATTTAATGCTAGATGTAACAACATTGAGTTTTACATAGTAATTAACTCAAATGATATATAGGGAATTTGAATAATTAATCAAGAATTTGATTAATATATATCTCAGATGACAGTTACATTTAATTTTATTGATTATGAAAAATAGCTCAATTGCCAATACCAATACTAATCACAGGGCACTGTAATTTACTCATTAATATGTCAATATTACATTCTTCATATCAATTATTGTGATATCTCTTACTATAAATTACTGCAGATCAAACCGTGGTATGTCCTGCACACCACTGTAGACTTATCAATTTTCAATAAAGTTATCACGCCTTATAATTCAAGGAAAAGTATTCTCTGGCCATGAAAATATTATCCTATCCTTATGATAAATTTAGTTTCTAAATTTAGAGCTTGTAGCTAAAGACCAAAACATTTCAGTGACTCGTAATGTGAGTGGGGTGGAGTCCAGGCCAATCGTCAGTATATGGTTTTTTAATAATTAAACTAGTAATACATCAAACTACAAATCACACAGAGTAAATATGCGTACGACAATACAAACAGTAAGCTTTATACAATACATAACGAATCCAAATAAAAGAGAGAGAGAGAGAGAGAGAGAGAGAGAGAGAGAGAGAGAGAGAGAGAGAGAGAGAAAATAGAATGGGATCACATAAGGAGCTCAGGTATGAAAATCATAGTCAGTAACTTTTAGAAGCCAACAACAAATCAGATCATAACAACACTTTAAAGCAGCATTTAAATCTCCATAGAGAAAGTGATACTTGCAAAAGGTGTCCCATGTGAGTGGCGTGAGATCGGCGTCGAGCTTGTGAGCTTTACGCACTGTTCCCGTTGAAACAGCCATGTGCCATGAAACGGAGGCCATGTGACGCGCGTGCACGCTGCGCTTGGCGTGAGCGTGGAGCACGTGGTCCTTTGTTCTGTCCTCGCGCGGTATTTGAAAGGTTCAACAAACATTGTTCCAGAATTCGTCTTCCTTGCGTGGAGAGGCGAATAGTTTAATAAACTTAGTAAAGAAAAGAAAAGAAAACGAACGAAACGAAAGCTTCCAAAGGAGCCATTAAAATGGCTTTTTCTCTCAGCCCCTGTGCTGAGGGGGTTCGCGCTGTGAGCGCGGCCTATGGCCGCGCGGAAACAACGTTGGAGAGCAGCGTATCCGAGAACGGGGAAGAGGAAGAAGCAAAAAGAGGAGGTGGACCTTGTTTGGTCAATTCTTATAGCTTGAAATAGTTCACGCCCATTTTCGAGGGAGCATCCAATGAATGTCCGCGATCTGAAGCGGAGGGAAAGTTCCTTTGTCTCGGTTGAGACAAACCCCTGATGATTTAGGGCCTGTCCGATTTCATCAGGAATATTAAAGCAAGTTCATTATTCCAGATTAAATACATTTTTCATTACTTTGCTCTAGATAAATGGGTCTGTCAAAGCATGACGATTAGAACAAGACTAGACATAATATATATATGACCAAAGATCTAATTTTTAGATCGAATTACACATTTAAAGATTTGTTTAACACATGATAACACTGCAGATGTTGGGAAACATCTAAATGTACCAAAAGGGAATACGTAATACATTTATAAAACATGAAAACAGAAAGTTAATGAATACATTCCATAGAATGCATTGTTCAAAAGAAGCCAGTGACTTGGCTTCTCTCCTGTCCTGTGTGGTCGTAAACTTTACGACCTGCAAAAGTGGGGGTTGCAGAAGCATGGCTCTCTTTGAGGAAGTTAAAGTGAGGAAAGACATTTCCTAAAGTATAAGCTTGCAACTTATACTCTTCACATAACAAGGATTAACCATTTTATGCAATCCATAAACATAATTAAAATACATATTAATAATAAAATGAAAGTAAGGAACTTATACGAAAAGTTCCTTTGTCTCCAGTGTTGGAAGAATTTGGGTTGGGGGTTTTCGTTTCTTCTTTGAAGCTCGCATGGGCATCGTAAATAGTTTAAGTCCAGCCAGGCTGGCATTTAGTACCAACAGTCTGAATTTATAAAACAGAATTTAACCCATGAATCGCTGACCTGCATATCTGTTACATCTCCCCCTTTACGTCAGATGAAGTCCCTGTGTGGACATCATCGGACGGCAATCATCCCGGATGGGCAGATGACAGGTGAATCGTGATGGTCATGCAGCAGGTGGGTCATGATGACAGGTGGTTCCTGAAGCTGAGGATTCAGCTTGGTGAGGTTCGGTATTGTCTTTGACTTTGCGTCCCTTTTCCGGGGATTCCATCGGAGACCTCCAGCCACAGTTGTCGTGAGTTTGGCTGTAGAGGTTTGCATCTCGTTGAGTATCCTGTATAGGATGAAGGTCACGCCAAGAGTCAGGGCGGGACCAATGACGGTGGAGATGCACCGTGCAGTGTCGGCAGCAGTCCAGGCTAGGACCGCAGATGACTGGTTCAGAATGGGCTGTCGAGACAGTGCTTGGAGGGCTGTATCGACAGGAGTAATGTCAATGTGTTGGGTGGTACCTTTCAGTACTTGGTCCAGCAGGTTGGCACGGGTGGCGGTGTCATGCTGGTCGTAGGTCAGCATAGCTGAGCGCACAGGAGTGTTGACGAGCCATCTGTTACCCACAATCTCTGCTTGCGTTTCTGTGACTTGTGTACGAGGCTTGGCTTCGGCAGGGCAGCGCGTATCGCTGACCCAGGGTTGCAGCTCGCAGATTCCTTCAGAGTTGTGTCTGAGGAAGGGTTTGCTAAGGCAGAGATAATGAATGTCTTTGGTTAAAGTACACATGTGCATGTTTGGGGCCAGGTACAGCTGTGTGTTGCTGTCGTGGTAGGCCACCACATTTGGAATGTGTGTTTTGGTGTGGGTGTTGCTCTTCCACATCCTGACACTGACAATGTCTTTAGGTCTGTAGACTTGGTTTGACTCACTGATGAGTTGGTTCAGGAGCACGTTCACTTCTCTCTGTTTGGGGTTTGCGTGCCGTAGGAAGGCGCTATCCAGAGAGTTGGCCAGGTGCATTCGTAGCAGGTCAGCTGGCATGGTGATGGTGTAAGACAGCACAGTTAACACAAGGCTTAAGGGTATCATGTATGGTGGGGTTTTACTCGTGGTTAGGCTGTCTTTGGAGGAGCTAACCTCCCACAGCATGGCTGTTGTTAATGCTGTTAACAGCTGAGTCTGGGTAAAGTCCTTCTGGAAGGCAGTAAACGGTGGTTTCAAGGAGTTTACAGTCTGGTTCGCTGCATTGACACTGGACATAACAATGTTAAACATTCTGGCGGCAGCAGCAGCGGCTCTAAGCAAAGCTCCCGGGAGCTGTTTGGAGCGGTGGTGGTGTCCACCTAACTCCATTTGTGTAACCGTCACTTTCTCATATTGGCTGAACAGGTGTTTGACATCGGCCTCAGTGTGAGTGAGGGAGTCCTCTCTCCATCGGAACCTTGTACAGCTGTATTCGGTTACAGTGCTGGGGTAGTGTGCCCTGTCATCGGTAGTCAGGAGTCTCAGCGGTTTTCTCGGTGGCAGCTGTCCTCTCTTTGGCTGACAGCACGGCACGGCAAACCGCAGCATCATCCTGGTACAGATAATAGGGAGAGAGAGAGAGAAAGGGGAGAAAGAAACAAACAAGGCCTGTCTTTGGTTGGACAGGACAGTCTCTTTGCTTCGTGGGCGGTGACTGGGTTTAGCTCGCCCTCGCCCATGTTTTGCCACATCTTGCTGCTGGCATGACGCTTGCCTCAGTGTTGTGTCAGTGGCTCTGGTGCTGCGTGGTGCAGCACATGCTGCGTCATGGAAATATATTGGCAGTATCCCCCTTTTGCTCCGTGGCATTACACGCCCTGGCATTGTGATGTCAGACGGTGCACAACCCACAATATTGTTCTGTGCACGCAGCATGGTTTGTGTATCATGCAGTGGTCTGGGGCTTTGGTTGTCAGTGACTGTAGACTGGTTGCCAGGGTGGATGGAGGGGTCTGAGAGGTGGTAAAACAAAGTCATTATCAAGGTTTCAGAAGCCCGCATGTCCGCTATGTTGGTCTGTGTAGACAACGGAGCCTGCGTAAGCGATTCTGAGGTAGGCAGTTTAGCTAGTAAAGTTCTTGTGCTGTGTGTAATCACTTCAACCTTGAATGTGGGTGGGTGGGTTGGGAGTGACCACAGAATGTTGTTTAGTGTGCCAGTTTTGGCAAGGGTGTCAGTGTGATCCTTAAAGTCCTCGTCTAGACTTGGTAACTTTGAGTGTCCTTTTTCCTTCTTCCAGTACACGATCACATTGTGTGTTTTTGTGATGTTATCACATTGCTGGAACAGGTGTTGGTGTTTGACATGCTTGTTTGCAAGTGTGAGTCCGAGTTCCACACATTAAGGTGAGGATTGGAAGAAACCCAGCGTGTGGTGTAAGGTTTGACCACCTTGCAGGTTGAGCCGAACAGCGACCCCTTTGGTGTAAGCTGGTACCACCGTACCCTGTTTGTTGACCAAGGTACAGAGGCTTGAACTTGGGCCTGTTGTTAGGGCGTTGTACTCATGGCTGGCTGCTGGGGTTCCCGTGACCTCTGTGACCTGACCGTCTGGCTCTGTGGGAGTTCCCGTGACCTCTGCGACCTGACAGTCTGGCTCTAGCAACCTGTGTGGCTGGAGAGAAAGAGGTTCTCGCACTTGAGCAAAGTCTTTTAGCTGTTTGAAGTTCAGAAAAGGGTCAAAGTGTTCTAGCAGGTCTATGTCGATGAGCAATGTATGAGTGTTCATTGGTGGGACATACATGGGATGTATTAGACTCATCGGAACGAATGTCAGGTGAATGGAAACAACCTGTTCAAACTGGATGTCATCCTGTCTGTACACCTGTACATTCAGTTCATAAGTTTGAGGTGTAAGAGTTCGATCTTGTCTCTTAGCTTCAAATTGGAGTCTTTTGAAAAGGTAAGATGAGATCACCGTCAGGTTTAATCCTGTGTCGATCAGGTCTTCCCTGTTGACTCCTTTTCGACCCACCCCCTTTTTGACAGGGCTGCCCAGGAATGTTGGCATCAGGGCAGGTGGGACGATCGGTGGTTGGTGGTCTTGTGTAGCTCGCTGCGAAGGCAGGTAGTCGAAACAGCATTTTCTGGTACCTTGTGTTTGTGGTACCTGGCGTGAGGACCTGTGCTGTCTCGTTCAGGGTGTGCAGGTGTTGACTGTGGAGCTTGGGTGTTGCTGTCACCTTGTGCTGTGACAGTTAGCTCTGTGGTCTGTAGATGACGGGCAGTGTTCTGGGTGCTTGGCTCATCTTCCTTGTGAGTTTTCATGTGAAGAAGCACTTTCAGCACCCTCAGGATCTCTGCTGTCTCAGACGTGGCTGCACCGTGTTGCCCTCTGCTGGCTTGGAACGGTATTGACTCTCTGTAAAAATGTCTGTGACTGTGGTGTTGTAGGGCGCCATCTAGGGTTAACTCTAAGCAGTGCTCAGAGACAGAGACTTTGGGGTATTTCACAGTCTTTTCACAAATCGTCTTTTGCTTGGTGCAAGCTTTGTGGGCTAAGTTCCGTAACTCTTGTGTAGTCCTGTTACGGGGACACGCTGGGACTCTGAGATGAAAACTCCAACTAGCATGTAGGTTTAGGAGGAACAGAGTTTTTAAGTTGAAATCCTGTTCCATACCTGGTTCGTTGCATGCTCCGAAGTAGGTGTTTCGTAGCTGACTACAGAAAGTCTGTGGGTTTTCAAATCGGCCCTGTTTGAGGTCCATAGCAATAAGGAGCCCATGATCTGAGTTTGGATCAGAGAATTCAAGAATCAAAGTCTGTAGCAGTTGCTGGTAGTACGCTTTGACAGTCTCTGGTTGACGATCCAGAAAGCAATGCACATCACGGCTGGACGTGATTTTTAACAGGTACAATGTGTTCACATGTGTCACGTTAGCGACAGTTTGCAAATGAAAGTCAATGGCTTGTAAAGAAGCATGAACGTCATGTCCTCCTGCAGGATCTGGATTGAATGTAGAGATGCTTCTGGCTAGCTTGTGAAGTTCTCTGTGAGCAGTGCAGGGTTTGGTGACATGCGTTCTCTGGAAGGGTTCTCTTCCCTCCGTTATTGACAGATGTTCTTGTAAGCTGGCTGGTGATTTCCTTAGACGGGAGACTACACCCCCTTTTCCAGCTCTGGGTTCTTGGCTGAAAGGGTTGGAGTGGCGGCCCGGGAGAAATTTTGTGGTGTGCGTTTCTCCGATCCAGCCACTCTGTAATCTGTGAAATTGTCTCAGTTCTGTGTGAGCAGTGTAAAGTTCATCTTGGAGCTCGTCTCTCTGCAGAGTAAGCTTGTTGAATTTAGCTTGGGCCGCTTGCAAGTGTGTTTTGCAGGCCCAGGTTTTATAGTCTTTTTCTTTCAGTTCAGTCTCTGCTCTTTTTAGGAGAGCGTCGCCTTGCTGGAGTTTTTTGTTGAGTTCTTTTCTGGCTTCTCTCTCCAGCTGTTCTCTTTGATCTGTGTCGAGGCGAAGATCTTGCAGGGCATTGTGAAGTCTTTCAACTCCTGTCTGTAGCTCTGGATCTGTGTCGTCCTCTTTCTCGAGCTGGTTCTGGGTCTCGAGGAGAAGCTGATCAAGATGACTCTGGGTTGGGGCCTGGTCCTTCCAGGCCTCCTCCGCGATGTTGCTCCGTTCACTGAGCCGTGCCTGGGCGACGAGAATGGGAACTGGGCTTCCGAAGATCCTGGCGAGTTCTCTGTAGTAGTCGCTTTGGTTTGGATCGCGTGCCATCAGTTTATCTAGCTCGGTGTCTAGTTGCTCTGGGTGCTGCAGGTTACTGGCGTCCTTGGGCAGGAAGGGGGTCGTCACTGCTTTCAACCATGTCGAGAGGTGGCCCCCGTGGACTGCTGGACTGGATGCCTGGAACATCCTGATTCTCTGTCGGCGAGAGAAGCACAGCACACACACACAAAAAGACCAATGCAAGTTCGTTCTACGTTTAACGAGCTATATTCATACGGGCTGTGCCGTTTATGAGAATTTTGGGGCTGACTGATGCAAACAGTCAGACAGTTAAGTAGCCAATTAACTTGGGTCAACGAAGGACCTGAAATGGAGATTTGACAGGCAGTAGCCTAGCGGGTCGTGTGATGACACCGGCTGCTGGTTGTCGCTCTACTATTTAACTTCGTTGGTGGCTCCCAGGTTACTGTCTCTGGTTGTATTGAAGTCATTCAGGTGGGAACCAGTGGCTTGGTCAACCTCCCCGGTGCTCCCCAAACAACCGCAGTGTCCCCGGTCCTCCGTTACTCTGGCGTGTCGCAGGACAGCACGGCTTGTGACTTTTAGCACAACCTTTGGAGTGCCAAAATTGCTGATGTCTCTTGAGACAAGAGGGACCGAGTTTCACTCGCAGCCAGTATCGGTAACACCGGTCGGGCAGCCTTGCTCACTGGAAACCTGAGATGACTGTCCAATCACCAAGGGAGTTCTACAATCAAATACACAAAGGATGAACAAAGGAAACTTAAAGTTAATTAAGGTTTGGTTTGTTTAACATCAGTTGAGTAACTATATATGTAGAGAGGAGAGGTAACAGCTTGACCAAATAAAACAAACAAAGGAATTATTATAATAATGGTAATTATCAAAATAACCTAAGTCAAAAGAGAGAAGAAAAATAATAAACATCAAATTAAAAGACAGTAATGAAACAAGGGAGAAGGAGTAGCTGGTTTTCACCACAAGGGGGGGAAAGTACTGCTTCTCTGTCTTTAACCTGCTGAGCAGAAAACTTAATTCAAATTAAAAATTCAAAACTGGTTTAAATCAAAATTTAAAATAAGCATGTAAGAATTAAAAGGAAAATCTGAATAATATCCTATAATAACCATTGATAGCTTGTAAGTTATCATTAATGATCATGAAATTAATCAAACAGTGTGAGATTAATCAAAGAGGGTAAAAGTGGATATTCAATTCAAAACAGAATGGAAAAGACATAGGTCTGTTAGTCGATTTAACAGGAGACTGCCACTAGATGGCTTACCTTCTAAGTGGGTCAATCAGTGGTTGACCTGAAACATCTAGACTTCAACTATTAAACAATTACATTTTAATTCAAATCATGTTTGAACTAAACTCAAAGTAAATGTAAACAGTCAAAGGCAGGGAACATTCTTTTGTTTCCCTGTAATAATATTCGCACGAGCAAAGCTGTAAATGCTAATAATTATCGAGAATTTAGACATCCAATTCAAATATACATCACAGGGGATTATAAATTAGCAATCAGAGCGCATTATCTGAAATGGCCACAGGTTGGCAGCTTTGCACTCATGCAAGCTGGAATCAGAAAGCAGGGTGTACCCTGAAATTTCTAACCCACACGTTCCCTCTAGTGTTTAGATAGAGGAATTACAATTTCAATAGGACTTAGAATTTATCTGATCATTTGTCAGGCTGATTTTCTGCATCAAAAATCACAAGTAACAAACAGAAAGTTTTAATTTCTGAGGTGCTATATATTCACATAGGATGAAGGAAGGATCCGTTCACTTCCAACACACAACTGTAATAAAAACAGGAATTTTCCAACTGTTGACTCCAATAAACATTTATCAAAATAGCACTTATGACTTAAATGTTTTAGGTTTAAAAATCGGGTAGCTAAGCCAATTTTAGACCAGGAGTTTTTATCGTTTTATTTTTGAATATTACTGTGGTTTACCACGAATTCAATAACGATGTTTAATAACAAGGCCTTTTTACTGAATCAGAGGAACATCGCTCATGTTCAGATTTACATGTTGCAACTAATAAAAGATTTCTTCATCTTTTAATTATTCATATTAAAATGTTCTCACTGTAAAAAGATTTTGGTCTTTCTTAACAGGATACTTTTAACATTATACTGCAGTTTACTTTCATTAAAAATAACAGTGACTATACTGTTAAGTTTCTATGAATACCTAGGTGCTACTGACCAGCTTTTTGCCTCAGTCAGTTGAGTGAGTTCGCGTCTTGCGACTTATCTCACCAGTAACGTTACATAATTTCATAGCGCACGTGCAGAAATTATTAAAAACCATATACACAGATTGATTGCTCACAAAACGAAGTTTGAAATGCCCGCATTCTCCACCAAAATGTAACAACATTGAGTTTTACATAGTAATTAACTCAAATGATATATAGGGAATTTGAATAATTAATCAAGAATTTGATTAATATATATCTCAGATGACAGTTACATTTAATTTTATTGATTATGAAAAATAGCTCAATTGCCAATACCAATACTAATCACAGGGCACTGTAATTTACTCATTAATATGTCAATATTACATTCTTCATATCAATTATTGTGATATCTCTTACTATAAATTACTGCAGATCAAACCGTGGTATGTCCTGCACACCACTGTAGACTTATCAATTTTCAATAAAGTTATCACGCCTTATAATTCAAGGAAAAGTATTCTCTGGCCATGAAAATATTATCCTATCCTTATGATAAATTTAGTTTCTAAATTTAGAGCTTGTAGCTAAAGACCAAAACATTTCAGTGACTCGTAATGTGAGTGGGGTGGAGTCCAGGCCAATCGTCAGTATATGGTTTTTTAATAATTAAACTAGTAATACATCAAACTACAAATCACACAGAGTAAATATGCGTACGACAATACAAACAGTAAGCTTTATACAATACATAACGAATCCAAATAAAAGAGAGAGAGAGAGAGAGAGAGAGAGAGAGAGAGAGAGAGAGAAAATAGAATGGGATCACATAAGGAGCTCAGGTATGAAAATCATAGTCAGTAACTTTTAGAAGCCAACAACAAATCAGATCATAACAACACTTTAAAGCAGCATTTAAATCTCCATAGAGAAAGTGATACTTGCAAAAGGTGTCCCATGTGAGTGGCGTGAGATCGGCGTCGAGCTTGTGAGCTTTACGCACTGTTCCCGTTGAAACAGCCATGTGCCATGAAACGGAGGCCATGTGACGCGCGTGCACGCTGCGCTTGGCGTGAGCGTGGAGCACGTGGTCCTTTGTTCTGTCCTCGCGCGGTATTTGAAAGGTTCAACAAACATTGTTCCAGAATTCGTCTTCCTTGCGTGGAGAGGCGAATAGTTTAATAAACTTAGTAAAGAAAAGAAAAGAAAACGAACGAAACGAAAGCTTCCAAAGGAGCCATTAAAATGGCTTTTTCTCTCAGCCCCTGTGCTGAGGGGGTTCGCGCTGTGAGCGCGGCCTATGGCCGCGCGGAAACAACGTTGGAGAGCAGCGTATCCGAGAACGGGGAAGAGGAAGAAGCAAAAAGAGGAGGTGGACCTTGTTTGGTCAATTCTTATAGCTTGAAATAGTTCACGCCCATTTTCGAGGGAGCATCCAATGAATGTCCGCGATCTGAAGCGGAGGGAAAGTTCCTTTGTCTCGGTTGAGACAAACCCCTGATGATTTAGGGCCTGTCCGATTTCATCAGGAATATTAAAGCAAGTTCATTATTCCAGATTAAATACATTTTTCATTACTTTGCTCTAGATAAATGGGTCTGTCAAAGCATGACGATTAGAACAAGACTAGACATAATATATATATGACCAAAGATCTAATTTTTAGATCGAATTACACATTTAAAGATTTGTTTAACACATGATAACACTGCAGATGTTGGGAAACATCTAAATGTACCAAAAGGGAATACGTAATACATTTATAAAACATGAAAACAGAAAGTTAATGAATACATTCCATAGAATGCATTGTTCAAAAGAAGCCAGTGACTTGGCTTCTCTCCTGTCCTGTGTGGTCGTAAACTTTACGACCTGCAAAAGTGGGGGTTGCAGAAGCATGGCTCTCTTTGAGGAAGTTAAAGTGAGGAAAGACATTTCCTAAAGTATAAGCTTGCAACTTATACTCTTCACATAACAAGGATTAACCATTTTATGCAATCCATAAACATAATTAAAATACATATTAATAATAAAATGAAAGTAAGGAACTTATACGAAAAGTTCCTTTGTCTCCAGTGTTGGAAGAATTTGGGTTGGGGGTTTTCGTTTCTTCTTTGAAGCTCGCATGGGCATCGTAAATAGTTTAAGTCCAGCCAGGCTGGCATTTAGTACCAACAGTCTGAATTTATAAAACAGAATTTAACCCATGAATCGCTGACCTGCATATCTGTTACATAGAGTATGAGGCATAGGCCTGCGCTGAGTTTCATTTACAATGAGATGCGCTCTAGTTCACAGTGCAGTGCAAGTGAACGCGGCGCGCTGGTGCTTCCATGTCACGGTTATCATTGTCTGCTATATTTGCTTTTTATTTATTAAAAAAAATGCATTGGTTGATGAAACATCTATTAAAATTAAGATAAAATTTGTTCAAAACGAAATTCGTTTTTTAAGAAAGGTTTTCTACAAAGCAAAATTTAATGAAGTGGTAAATATCATGTCTGACGATTTACAAAACTTCATTAAGTGGTAAAAACCATGTCTCCCGATATATTGCGCATCTGATGATCCTATCTAAAAAATGAAAATAATTTTTGATAAAAAATGTTTTAAACGGTTTTGGCGGTTATAAAGTTCTAATGAC